>NW_026061710.1:23856638-24156741 GCF_023897955.1 Schistocerca gregaria
GAAGCAATTTTTGTGTTTCTTCAACACTCTGAATGTCCGAAGATTACAGAATGCCTCCAGATGAGCTTCGGAAACCACTACTGGTTTCCCAGGAATCGATCAAAGCGTAGAAAGTTTGAGACATTACTCCAATGGAGAAAAGTCCGCTTGGTGCCTGTTGTATTCAATCTCAATGCAATTTCTGTGTTTCATCAACACTCTGAAGGTCCACAGATTACAGAATGCCTCCAGAAGTGCTTCGGAAATTGCTACTGGTCTTCCAGGAAACGACCAAAGCGTAGACAGTTTCAGAAATTACTCCCATTGAGAAAAGTCCGCATGGTGCCTGTTGTATTCAATCCCAATGCAATTTTAGTGTTTCATCAACACTCTGAAGGTCCCCACAATACAGAATGTCTCCAGATGGCCTTCGGAAACCACTACTGGTCTCCTAGGAATCGATCAAAGCGTAGACAGTTTGAGACATTACTCCCATGGAGAAAAGTCTGCATTGTGCCTGTTGTGTTCAATCCCGATGCAATTTCTGAGTTTTATCAACACTCTGAGTGTCCACAGATTACAGAATGCTTCCAGGTGTGCTTCGGAAGCTACTACTGGTCTTCCAGGGAACAATCAAAGCGTAGACAGTTTGAGAAATTACTCTCATTGAGAAAAGTCAGCATGGTGCCTGTTGCATTCAATCCCGATGCTCATTCTGTGTTTCATCAACACTCTGCAGGTCCAAAGATTACTGAATGCCTCCAGTTGTGCTTTGTAAACTACTACAGGTCTTCCAGAGAACGATCAAAGCGTAGACAGTTAGAGACAATACTCCCAATAAAGAAAATTCCGCATGGTGCCTGTTGTATTCAATCTCGATGCAATTTCTGTGTTTCATCAACACTCTGAAGGTCCACAGATTACAAACTGCCTCCAGATGTGCTTCGTAAACTACTATTGGTCTGCCAGGAAACGATCAAAGCGTAGACTGTTTGAGACTTTACTACCATGGAGAAAAGTCAGCATGGTGCATGTTGAATTCAATCCCGATGCAATTTCTTGTTTCATCAACACTCTGAAGGTCCACATATTACAGAATGCCTATATATGTGCTTCGGAATCTACTACTGGTCTGCCAGGAACATATCAAAGTGTAGATAGTTTGAGACATTACTCCCGTGGAGAAAAGTCAGCATTGTGCATGTAGTAATCAATCCCGATGCAATTTTTGTGTTTCATCAACACTCTGAACGTCCACAGATTACAGAATGCCTCCAGATGGGCTTCGGAAACCACTACTGGTCTCCCAGGAATCGATCAAATCGTAGACAGTTTGAGACATTACTCCCATGGAGAAAACTCCGCATGGTGCCAGTTGTATTCAATCCCGATGCAATTTCTGTGTTCCATCAACAATCTGAAGGTCCACGGATTACAGGATGCCTGCAGATGTGCTTCGGAAACTACTGCTTGTCTTCCAGGGAACGATGTAAGCGTAGACAGATTGAGACATTACTCCCATGGAGAAACGTCCGCACATTGCCTGTTCTATTCAATCCCGATGCAATTTCTGTGTATCATGAACACACTGATGTTCCGCAGATTACAGAATTCCTCCAGATGTGCTTCGGAAACTACCACTGGTCTTCCAGGGAACGATCAAAGCGTAGACACTTCGAGAGATTACTCCCATGGAGAAAAGTCCACGTAGTGAATGTTGTATTCCATCACGTTGCAATTTCTGTGTTTCACGAACACTCTGCCGTTCCACAGATTATAGAATGACTTGAGATGGGCTTCGGAAAGTACTATTGGTCTTCCAGGGAACAATCTAAGCGTAGACAGTATAAGAAATTACTCCAATGGAGAAACGTCCGCATGGTGCCTGTTGTATTCAATCCCGATGCAATTTCTGTGTTCCATCAACACACTGAAGGTCCACAGACTACACAAAGCTTCCAGATATGCTTCAGAAACTACTACTGGGCTTCCAGAGAACTATAAAAGCGTAGACAGTTTGAGACATTACTCCCATGGAGAAAAGTCCCCATGTTGCCTGTTGTATTCAATGCTGATGCAATTTTTGTGTTTCATCAACACTCTGAATGTCCAAAGATTACTGAATGCCTCCAGATGTGCTTCGGAAACTACTACTGGTTTTCCAGGGAACGATCAAAGCGTAGACAGTTTGAGACATTACTCCCATAGAGAAAAATCTAGTGCCTGTTGTATTCAATCCCAATGCAATTTCTGTGTTTCATCAACACTCTGAAGGTCCACAGATTACATAATGACTCCAGATGTGCTTCGGAAACTGCTACTGGTCTTTCAGTGAACGATCAAAGCGTAGACAGTTTGAGACATTACTCCCATCGAGAAAAGTCCGCATGGTGCCTGTTGTATTCAATCCCGATGCAATTTCTGTGTTTCTTCAACAATCTGAATGTCCGCAGATTAAAGAATGGCTCCAGATGTGCTTCTGAATCTATGACTGGTCTCCCAGGAACGATCAAACCGGAGACAATTTGAGACATTACTCCCATGGAGAAAAGTACGCATGGTGCCTGTTGTATTCAATGCCGATTCAATTTCTGTGTTTCATCAACACTCTGAATGTCCAAAGATTACTGAATGCCTCCAGATGTGCTTTGGAAACTACTACTGGTCTTCCAGGGTACGATCAAAGCGTAGACAGTTTGAGACATTACTCCCATGGAGAAACATCCGCATGGTGCCTGTTGTATTCAATGCCGATGCACTTTCTGAGTTTCATCAACACTCTGAAGATCCACAGATTACAGAATGAATCCAGATGTGCTTCGAAAACTACTACTGTTCTTCCAGGGAACGAACAAAGCGTAGACAGATTGAGACATTTCTCCCATGGAGAAAAGTCCGCATGGTGAATGTTGTATTCCATCACGATGCAATTTCTTTGTTTCACCAACACTCTGAAGGTCCACTGATTACAGAATGCCTCCAGATGTACTTCGGAAACTACTACTGGTCTTCCTGGGAACGATCAAAGCATAGACAGTTTGAGCATTAGTTCCATGGAGAAAATTCCGCATGTTGAATGTTGTATACCATCTCGATGAAATTTCTGTGTTTGACCAACACTCTGAAGGTCCACAGATTATAGAATGCCTCCAGATTTGCTTCGGGAAACTACTACTTGTCTTCCAGGTAACGATCAAAGCGTAGACAGTTTGAGACATTACTCCCATGAAGGAAACTCCGCATGGTGCATATTGAATTCAATCCCGATGCAATTTTTTGTTTCATCAACACTCTGAAAGTCCACAAATTACAGAATGCCTAAAGATGGGCTTCGGAAACTACTACTGGTCTATCAGGAATCGATCAAAGCGTAAACACTTTGAGACAATACTGCCATGGAGAAAAGTCCGCATGGTGGCTGTTGTATTCAATCGCGATGCAATTTCTGTGTTTCATCAACACTCTGAAGGTCCACAGATTACAAACTGCCTCCAGATGTGCTTCGGAAACTACAATTGGTATTCCAGGGAATGATCAAAGCGTTGACAGTTTAGGACATTTCTCCCATGGGGAAAAGTCCGCATGGTGAATGTTGTATTCCATCACGATGCAATTTCTTTGTTTCACCAACACTCTGAAGGTCCACAGATTATAGAATGCCTCCGGATTTGCTTGGGAAACTACTACTTGTCTTCCAGGGAACGATCAAAGCGTAGGAAGTTTGAGACATGCCTCCCATGGAGAAAGGTCCGCATGGTCACTGTTGTATTCAATCCCGATGAAATCTCTGTGTTTCATCAACACTCTGAAGGTCCACAGATTACAGAATGCCTCCAGATGTGCTTCGGAAACTACTACTAGTCTTCCAGGGAACGATCAAAGCGAAGACAGTATGAGACATTACTCCCATGGAGAAAAGTCCGAATGGTGCCTGTTGTATACAATCTCGATGCAATTTTTGTGTTTCATCAACACTCTGAAAGTCCAGAGAATACAAACTGCCCCAGATATGCTTCGGAAACTACTATTGGTCTGCCAGGGAACGATCATATCGTAGACAGTTTGAGACATATCACCTATGGAGAAAAGTCCGCATGGTGAATGTTGTATTCAATCCCGATGCAATTTCTATGTTTCATCAAGACTCTGAAGGTCCACAGATTACGATTTGCCTCCACATGTGCTTCGGAAACTACTATTGGTCTTCCATGGAACGATCAAAGCGTTGACAGTTTAGGACATTACTCCCATGGAGGATAGTCCGCATTGTGCCTGTTGTATTCAATCCCGTTGCAATTTTTGTGTTTCATCAACACTCGGAAGGTCCACAGATTACAGTATGCCTCCAGATGTAATTCAGAAATTGCTGCTGGTCTTCCTGGGAGCGATCAAAGTGTAGACAGTTTGAGACAATACTCCCATTGAGAAAAGTCCGCATGGTGCCCTTTGGATTGAATCCCGATGCAAATTCTGTGTTTCACCAACACTCTGAAGGTCAAAAGATTACTTAATGCCCCCAGTTGTGCTTTGGAAACTACTAGTGGTCTTCCAGGGAACGATCAAAGCGTAGACAATTTCAGACACTACTCCCGTGGAGAAAAGTAGGCATGGTGTCTGTTGTATTCAATCCCGATGCAATTTCTGTGTTTCATCAACACTCTGAAGGTCCACAGATTACAGAATGCCTCCAGATGGGCTTCCGAAACTACTACTGGCCTCCCAGGAATCGATCAAAGCGTAGACAATTTCAGACACTCTTCCCATGGAGAAAAGTCCGCATGGTGCCTGTTGTATTCAATCCCGATGCAATTTCTGTGTTTCATCAACACTCTGAAGGTCCACAGATTACAGAATGCTTCCATATGTGCTTCGGAAATTGCTACAGGTCTTCCTGGGAACGTACAAAGATTAGACAGTTTGAGACAATACTCCCATTGAGAAAAGTCATCTTGGTTACTGTTGGATTCAATCCCGATGCAATTTCTGTGTATCAACACTCTAAAGGTCCACAGATTACATAATGCTTCCAGATTTGCGTCGGAAACTACTACTGGTCTTCCAGGGAACGATCAAAACGTATACAGTTAGAGACATTACTCCCAAAAAGAGAAAACTCCGCATTGTGCCTGTTGTATTCAATCCCGAAGCAATATCTGAGTTTCATCAACACTCTAAGGGACCAAACATTACTGAATGCCTCCAAATGTGCTTCGGAAACTACTACTGGTCTTCCAGGGAACGATCAAAGCGTAGACAGTTTGAGACATTACTCCCATGGATAAAAGTCCGCAGGGTGAATATTGTATTCGATCACGATGCAATTTCTATGTTGGATCAACACTCTGAGGTTCAACTGAGTACCGAATGACTCCAAATGTGTTTCGGAAACTACTACTGGTCTTCCAGGGAACGATCAAAGCATAAACAGTTAGAGACATTACTCCCATGGAGAAACGTCCGCATTTTGCCTGTTGTATTCAACGCCGACGCAATTTTTGTGTTTCATCAGCACTCTGAAGGTCCACAGATTACAAA
This sequence comes from Schistocerca gregaria, assembly GCF_023897955.1. Taxonomy (NCBI): domain Eukaryota; kingdom Metazoa; phylum Arthropoda; class Insecta; order Orthoptera; family Acrididae; genus Schistocerca; species Schistocerca gregaria. The sequence goes on from NW_026061710.1 coordinate 23,862,153, forward strand.
CTGCCTCCAGATGTGCTTCGTAAACTACTATTGGTCTGAGAGGGAACGATCAAAGCGTAGACTCTTTGAGACATTACTCCCATGAAGAAAAGTCCGCATGGTGCCTGTTGTATTCAATCCCGATGCAATTTTTGTGTTTCATTAACACTCCGAAGGTCCACAGATTACAGAATGACTCCAGATGGGCTTCGAAAACCACTACTGGTCTCCCAGGAATCGATCAAATCGTAGACAGTTTGAGACATAACTCCCATGGAGAAAAGTCTGCATTGTGCCTGATGTGTTCAATCCCGATGCAATTTCTGAGTTTTATCAACCCTCTGAGTATCCACAGATTACAGAATGCTTCCAGGTGTGCTTCGGAAGCTACTACTGGTCTTCCAGGGATCAATCAGAGCGTATACAGTTTGAGAAATTACTCCGATTGAGAAAAGTCAGCATGGTGCCTGTTGTATTCAATCCCGATGCAATTACTGTGTTTCATCTACACTCTGACGGTCCACAGATTACAGAATGTCTCCAGATGTGCTTCGGAAACTACTACTGGTCTTCCAATGAACGATCTAAGCGTAGACACCTGATACGTTACTCCCATAGAGTAACGTCCGCATGGTGCCTGTTGTATTCAATCCCGATGCAATTTCTGTGTTTCATCAACATTCTGAATGTCCACAGATTACAGAATGATTCAAGATGTGCTTCGGAAGCTACTACTGGTCTTCCAGGGAACGATCAAAACGTAGACAGTTTGAGACGTTACTCCCATGGAGAAAAGTCTGAATTGTGTCTCTTGTATACAATCCCGATGCAATTTCTGAGATTTATAAGACTCTAAGGGTCCACAGATTACAGAATGCTTCCAGATGCTCTTCGGAAGCTACTACTGGTCTTCCAGAGAACAATCAAAACGTAGACAGTTTGAGACATGACTCCCATGGAGAAAAGTCCGAATGGTGCTGTGGTATTCATTCCCGATGCAATTTCTATCTTTCATCAACACTCTGAAGGTCCACAGTTTACTTAATGCATCCAGATGTGATTCGGAAACTACTATTGGTCAGCCAGGGAACGTTCAGATCGTAGAAATTTTGAGACATTACTCCCACTGAGAAAAGTCCACATGGTGCCTGTTGTATTCAATCCAGATGCATTTTCTGTGTCTCATCAACACTCTGAAGGTCCAAAGATTACAGAATGCCTCCAAATGTGTTTCGGAAACTACTACTGGTCTTCCAGGGACCGATCAAAGCGTAAACAGTTAGAGACATTACTCCAATGGAGAAACGTCCGCATGGTGCCTCTTGTATTCAATCCCGAAGCAATTTTTGTGTTTCTTCAACACTCTGAATGTCCGAAGATTACAGAATGCCTCCAGATGAGCTTCGGAAACCACTACTGGTCTCCCAGGAATCGATCAAAGCGTAGAAAGTTTGAGACATTACTCCAATGGAGAAAAGTCCGCTTGGTGCCTGTTGTATTCAATCTCGATGCAATTTCTGTGTTTCATCAACACTCTGAAGGTCCACAGATTACAGAATGCCTCCAGAAGTGCTTCGGTAATTGCTACTGGTCTTCCAGGGAACGATCAAAGCGTAGACAGTTTCAGAAATTACTCCCACTGAGAAAAGTCCACATGGTGCCTGTTGTATTCAATCCCGATGCAATTTTAGTGTTTCATCAACACTCTGAAGGTCCCCACAATACAGAATGTCTCCAGATGGCCTTCGGAAACCACCACTGGTCTCCTAGGAATCGATCAAAGCGTAGACAGTTTGAGACATTACTAATGTGGCGAAAAGTCCACATGGTGCCTGTTGTATTCAATCCCGATGCAATTTCTTTGTTTCATCAACACTCTGAAGGTCCACAGATTACAAACAGCCTCCAGATATGCTTCGGAAACTACTATTGTTCTTCCAGGAAACGATCAAAGCGTACACAGTTGAAGACATTACTCCCATGAAGAAAAGTCCGCATGGTGCCTGTTGTATTCAATCCCGATGCAATTTTTGTGTTTCATCATCACTTTGAAGGTCCACAGATTACAGAATGACTCCAGATGGGCTTCGGAATCCACTACTGGTCTCCCAGGAATCAATCAAATCGTAGACAGTTTGAGACATTACTCCCATGTAGAAAAGTCTTCATTGTGCCTGTTGTGTTCAATCCCGATGCAATTTCTGAGTTTTATCAACACTCTGAGTGTCCACAGATTACAGAATGCTTCCAGGTGTGCTTCGGAAGCTACTACTGGTCTTCCACGGAACAATCAAAGCGTAGACAGTTTGGGAAATTACTCCGATTGAGAAAAGTCAGCATGGTGCCTGTTGTATTCAATCCCGATGCACATTCTGTGTTTCATCAACACTCTGCAGTTCCAAAGATTACTGAATGCGTCCAGTTGTGCTTTGTAAACTACTACAGTCCTTGCAGGGAACGATCAAAGCGTAGACAGTTAGAGACAATACTCCCAATAAAGAAAATTCCGCATGGTGCCTGTTGTATTCAATCCCGATGCAATTTTTGTGTTTCATCATCACTTTGAAGGTCCACAGATTACAGAATGACTCCAGATGGGCTTCGGAATCCACTACTGGTCTCCCAGGAATCGATCAAATCGTAGACAGTTTGAGACATTACTCCCATGTAGAAAAGTCTGCATTGTGCCTGTTGTGTTCAATCCCGATGCAATTTCTGAGTTTTATCAACACTCTGAGTGTCCACAGATTACAGAATGCTTCCAGGTGTGCTTCGGAAGCTACTACTGGTCTTCCAGGGAACAATCAAAGCGTAGCAGTTTGAGAAATTACTCTCATTGAGAAAAGTCAGCATGGTGCCTGTTGCATTCAATCCCGATGCACATTCTGTGTTTCATCAACACTCTGCAGGTCCAAAGATTACTGAATGCCTCCAGTTGTGCTTTGTAAACTACTACAGGTCTTCCAGGGAACGATCAAAGCGTAGACAGTTAGAGACAATACTCCCAATAAAGAAAATTCCGCATGGTGCCTGTTGTATTCAATCTCGATGCAATTTCTGTGTTTCATCAACACTCTGAAGGTCCACAGATTACAAACTGCCTATATATGTGCTTCGGAATCTACTACTGGTCTGCCAGGAACATATCAAAGTGTAGATAGTTTGAGACATTACTCCCGTGGAGAAAAGTCAGCATTGTGCATGTAGTATTCAATCCCGATGCAATTTCTGTGTTCCATCAACACTCTGAAGGTCCACAGATTACAGGATGCCTGCAGATGTGCTTCGGAAACTACTACTTGTCTTCCAGGGAACGATGTAAGTGTAGACAGATTGAGACATTACTCCCATGGAGAAACGTCCGCATATTGCCTGTTCTATTCAATCCCTATGCAATTTCTGTGTATCATGAACACACTGATGTTCCGCAGATTACAGAATTCCTCCAGATGTGCTTCGGAAACTACCACTGGTCTTCCAGGGAACGATCAAAGCGTAGACACTTCGAGAGATTACTCCCATGGAGAAAAGTCCACGTGGTGAATGTTGTATTCCATCACGTTGCAATTTCTGTGTTTCACGAACACTCTGAAGTTCCACAGATTATAGAATGACTTGAGATGGGCTTCGGAAAGTACTACTGGTCTTCCAGGGAACAATCTAAGCGTAGACAGTTTAAGAAATTACTCCAATGGAGAAACGTCCGCATGGTGCCTGTTGTATTCAATCCCGATGCAATTTCTGTGTTCCATCAACACACTGAAGGTCCACAGATTACACAAAGCTTCCAGATATGCTTCGGAAACTACTACTGGTCTTCCAGGGGAACTATAAAAGCGTAGACAGTTTGAGACCTTACTCCCATAGAAAAAGGTTCGCAAGGTGAATGCTGTATTCAATCACGATGCAATTTCTGTGTTTCACCTTCACTCTTAAGGTCCACAGATTATAGAATGCCTCCAGATTTGCTTCGGAAACTACTACTGGTCTTCCAGGGAACGGTCATTGCGTAGGCAGTTTGAGACGTGACTCCCATGGAGAAAAGTCCGCATGGTGCCTGTTGTATTCAATCCCGACGCAATCTTTGTGTTTCATCAACACTCTGAAGGTCCAAAGATTACAGAATGCCTCCAGATGGGCTTCGGAAACCACTACTGGTCTGCCAGGAATCGATCAAATCGTAGACAGTTTGAGATATTACTCACATGGTGAAACGTCCGCATGGTGACTATTGTATTCAAACCCGATGCAATTTTTACGTTTCATCAACACTTTGAAGGTCCAAAGATTACGAATGAATCCAGATGGGCTTCGGAAAACACTACTGGTCTCCCAGGAATCGATCAAAGCGTAGAAAGTTTGAGACATTACTCCCATGAAGATAAGCCGCATGGTGCCTCTTGTATTCAATCCCGATGCAATTTCTATGTTTCATCAACACTCTGAAGTTCCACAGATTACAAACAGCCTCCAGATATGCTTGGGAAACTACTATTGATCTTCCACGGAACGATCAACGCGTACACAGTTTGAGATATTACTCCCATTGAGAAAAGTCCGCATGGTGCCTGTTGTATTCAATCCCGATGCAATTTTTGTGTTTCATCAACACTCTGAAGGTCCAAAGATCACAGAATGCCTCCGGATGGGCTTCGGAAACCACTACTGGTCTCCCAGAAATCAATCAAATCGTAGACAGTTTGAGACATTACTCCCATGGAGAAAAGTCCGCATGAGGCATGTTGTATTCAATCCCGATGCAATATCTGTGTTTCATCAACACTCTTAAGGTCCAAAGAATACTGAATGCCTCCAGTTGTGCTTTGTAAACAACTACTGGTCTTCCAGGGAACGATCAAAGCGTAGACAGTTTGAGACATTACTCCCATCCAGAAAAGTCCGCAAGGTGAATATTTTATTCCATCACGATGCAATTTCTGTGTTTCATCAACACTCTGAAGCTCCACTGAGTACAGAATGCCTCCAAATGTGTTTCGGAAACTACTACTGGTCTTCCAGGGAACGATCAAAGCGTAGACAGTTAGAGACATTACTCGCATGGAGAGAAGTCCTCATGGTGCCTGTTGTATTCAATCAGGATGCAATTTTAATATTTCAACAACACTCTGAAGGGAAGGTCCACAGATTACAGAGTTCCTGCAGATGTGCTCCGGAATCTGCTACTGGTCTTCCAGGGAACGATCAAAGCGTAGACAGTTTGAGACATTAGTCCTATGGAGAAAATTACTCATGGTGCCTGTTGTATTCAATCTCGATACAATTTCTGTAATCCATCAACACTCTGAAGGTCCACAATTACAAACTGCCTCGAGATGTGCTTCAGAAACCACTACTGGTCTCCAAGGAATCGATCAAAGCGTAGACAGTTTGAGACATTACTCCCAAGGAGAAAAGTCCGCATGGTGAATGTTGTATTCCATCTCGGTGCAAACTTCTGTGTTTCATCAACACTCTGAAGGTCCACAGATTACAAACTGCCTCCAGATGTGCTTCGGAAACTACTATTGGTCTGCTAGGGAACGATCAAAGCGTGGAGAGTTTGAGACATTACTCCCATGGGGAAAAGTCCGCATGGTGCCTGTTGTATTCAATCGCGATGCAATTTCTGTGTTTTCATCGACACCTTTCTTTGGTGAATTTGGACATGAGCTAGGAAATTAAGATTTTGCATGAAAGGAGGACTATTAGCCGCGTTGCACGGCAGATTGTGAAAAGTGTTCATATGTAGAAAAAACCAGAGAAATCCGTCCGTATTCGTCATTTGATATCGAATCGACTTAAAACCAGATCGTCACATTGTCCGCTCTTCTTTCTGAAACGGTTACATTTATCGTCTGCAATGCTATGTCACGTGCTACGGTATGCGGAGACTCTGGAAGCACCACAGTAGAACACAGAAGAAGCTTCTAAGTTGATCTAATAGCCAGTAAGAAGCAGTACAATTCGAGTTTTAGTTATCGATTATTGACTTTTTACCCTTCTTTGGTGCTTTTGTACATGAGCTAGGACCTTAACATTTTGCATGAAAGGAGGACTAGCAGCTGCGTTGCACGGGAAAATGTGAAAAGTGTTGATATGTACTAAAAACCTGAGAAATTCGTGCGTTCTCGTCATTTGAATCGACTTAAAGCCAGATCGCCACATTGGCCGCAATTCTCTTTGAAACGGTTACATTTATTGCCTGAAAAGCTATGTCGCGTGCTGCGGTATGCAAAGACACTAAAAGCACCGTAGGAGAACACAGAAGAAGCTTCTAAGATGATGTAATATCCAATAAGAAGCAGTACTACTCAAGTTTTAGTAATCGATTATTGACTTTTTAGCAGATTTGTTGCCTTGGACATGAGTTTAAGACCTTAAGATATTGCATGAAAGGAGGACTAGCAGCCGCGTTGCACGGAAGAATGTGAAAGGTGTTCATATGTAGAAAAACCTGAGAAATCCGTCCGTTCTCGTCATTTGTTGTCGAATCGAGTAAAAGCCAGAACGTCACATTGGCCGCTATTCTCTCTGAAAATGTTAAATTTATCGTCTGAAAAGCTATGTCGCGTGCTGCGGTATGCGGAGACACTAAAAGCTCCATGGTAGAACACAGATGAAGCTTCTAAGTTGATGTAATAGCCTGTGAGAAACAGTACAATTCATATTTTAGTTATCGATTATTGATTTTTTTACCATTCTTTGGTGCTTTGGACACGAGCTAGGACCTTAAGATTTTGCATGAAAGGAGGACTAGCAGCCGCGTTGCACGGGAAAATGTGAAAAGTGTTCATATCTAGTAAAAACCTGAGAAATCCGCCCGCTTTCGTCATTTGTTATCGAATCGACTTAAAGCCAGATCGTCACTTTGGACGCTCTTCTCTCTGGAACGGTTGCATTTATCGTCTGAAAAGCTATGTCGCGTGCTGCGGTATGCGGAGACACTAAAAGCACCATAGTAGTTGATGTAATAGCCTGTAAGAAGCAGTACAATTCAAGTTTTAGTTATTGATTATTGACTTTTTAGCCTTCCTTGTTGCCTTGGACATGAGCTAGGACCTTACGATTTTGCGTGAAAAGAGTACTAGCAGCCGCGTTGCACGGGAGAATGTGAAGAGTGTTCATATGTAGTAAAAACCTGAGATATCCGTCCGTTTTCGTCATTCGTTATCGAATAGACTTAAAGAATGGTCGTCACATTGTCCGCCGCTCTTCTCTCTGGAACAGTTACATTTATCGTCTGCAAAGCTATGTCGCGTGCTGCGGTATGCGGAGACACCAAAAGCACCATAGTAGAACACAGAACAAGCTTCTAAGTTGATGGAATAGCCAGTAAGAATCAGTGCAATTCAGGTTTTAGTTATCGATTATTGACTTTTTACCCTTCTTTGGTGCCTTAGACATGAGCTAGGACCTTACGATTTTGCATGAAAGGAGGACTAGCGGCTGCGTTGCACGGGAGAATGTGAAAAGTGTTCATATGTAATAAAAAACTGAGAAATCCGCCCCCTTTCGTCATTTGTTATCGAATCGACTTAAAGCCAGATCGCCACATTGGCTGCAATTCTCTTTGAAACGGTTACATTTATTGTCTCAAAAGCTATGTCGCGTGCTGCGGTATAGTAGTATATTAGCGTTTAACGTCCCGTCGACAGCGAGGTCATTAGAGATGGAGCGCAAGCTCGGGCGAGGGAAGGATGGGGAAGGAAATCGACCGTGCCCTTTCAAAGGAACCATCCCGGCATTTTCCTGAAGCGATTTAGGGAAATCACGGAAATCCTAAATCAGGATGGCCGGAGACGGGATTGAACTGTCGTCCTCCCGAATGCGATCCAGTGTGCTAACCACTGCGCCACCTCGCTTGGTAGCTGCGGTATGCGAAGACGCTAAAAGCACCATAGGAGAACACAGAAGAAGCTCCTAAGTTGATATAATAGCCAGTAAGAAGCAGTACAATTCAAGTTTTAGTTATCGATTATTCACTTTTTATCCTTCTTTGGTGACTTGGACATGAGCTAGGACCTTAAGATTTCACATGAAAGGAGGATTAGCAGGTGCGTTGCACTGGAGAATGTAAAAAGTGTTCATATGTAGAAAAACCCTCAGAAACCCGTCCGTTCTCGTCATTTGTTCTCGAATCGAGTAAAAGCCAGATCGCCACATTGGCCTCTCTTCTCTCTGAAACGGTTACATTAATCGTCTGCAAATCTATGTCGCGTGTTGCGGTATGCGGAGACACTAAAAGCACCATAGTAGAACACAGAAGAAGCTTCTAAGTTGATGTAATAGCCTTTAAAAAGCAGTACAATTCAAGTTTTAGCTATCGACTATTGACTTTTTACCTTTCTTTGCTGCCTTGGACATGAGCTAGGACCTTAAGATTTTGCATGAAAGGATGACTAGCAGCCGCATTGCACGGGAAAATGTGAAAAGTGTTCATATCTAGTAAAAACCTGAGAAATCCGCCCGCTTTCGTCATTTGTTGTCGAATCGACTTAAAGCCAGATCGTCACATTGGCCGCTACTCTCTCTGAAACGGTTAAATTTATCGTGTGAAAAGCTATGTCGCGTGCTGCGGTACGCTGAGACACTAAAAGCACCATGGTAGAACAACGAAGAAACTTCTAAGTTGATGTAATAGCCTGTAAGAAGCAGTACAATTCACATTTTAGCTATCGATTATTGATTTTTTACCATTCTTTGGTGCTTTGGACATGAACTAGAACCTTAAGATTTTGCATGAAACCAGAACTAGCAGCTGCGTTGCACGGGAGAATGTGAAAAGTGTTCATATGTAGTAAAAACCTGAGCAACCCGACCGTTCTCGTCATTTGTTATAGAATCGACTAAAAGCCAGATCGTTACATTGGCCGCTCTTCTCTCTGAAACGGTTACATTTATCGTCTGCAAAACTATGTCGCGTGCTGCGGTATGCGGAATCACTAAAAGCACCGTAGTAGAACACAGACGAACCTTCTAAGTTGATGTAATAGCCAGTAAGAAGAAGTACAATTCAAGTTTTAGTTATCGATTATTCACTTTTTACCCGTCTTTTTGGCCTTGAACATGAGCTGGAATCTTATGATTTTGATAAAAAAATGAGGACTAGCAGCCGCGTTGCAAGGGAGAATGGGAAAAGTGTTCATATGTAGTAAAAACATGAGAAATCCGTCCGTTTCCGTCATTTGTCATCGAATCGACGTAAAGCCAGATCGTCACAAAGACCGCTATTCTCTCTGAAACAGTTACATTTATCGCCTGCAAAGCTATGTCCCGTGCTGCGATATGCGGAGACACTAAAAGTACAATAGTATAACACAGAAGAAACTTCTAAGTTGATGTAAAAGCCAGCAAGAAGCAGTACAATTCAAGTTTTAGTTATCGATTATTGACTTCTTAGCCTTCCTTGGTTCCTTGGACATGAGCTAGGACCTTAAGATTTTGCATGAATGGCGGACTAGCAGCCGCGTTGCACGGGAGAATGTGAACTGTGTTCATATGTAGTAAAAACAGAAGAAATCCGTCCGTTTTCGTCATTCGTTATCGAATCGACTCAAAGCCAGATCGTCATATTGGCCGCTCTTCTCTCTCGAACGGTTACATTTATCGTCTGCAAAGCTATGTCGCGTGCTGCGGTATGCGGAGACACTAAATGCACCATAGTAGTTGATGTAATTGCCAGTAAGAAGCAGTACAATTCAAGTTTTAGTTATCAATTATTCACTTTTTAACCTTCTTTGGTGCCTTGGACATGAGCTAGAATCTTATGATTTTCATAAAAAAGTGAGGACTAGCAGCCGCGGTGCACGGGAGAATGTGAAAAGTGTTCATATGTAGTAGAAACCTGAGATATCCGTCCGTTTTCGTCATTCGTTATCGAATAGACTTAAAGCCAGATCGTCACATTGGCCGCCGCTCTTTCTCTGGAACGGTTACATTTTTCGTCTGCAAAGCTATGTCGCGTGCTGCGGTATGCGGAGACACTAAAAGCACCATAGTAGAACACAGAACAAGCTTCTAAGTTGATGTAATAGCCAGTAAGAAGCAGTACAATTCAAGTTTTAGTTATCGATTATTGACTTTGTAGCCTTCCTTGGTTCCTTGGACATGAGCTAGGACCTTAAGATTTTGCATGAATGGTGGACTAGCAGCCGCGTTGCACGGGAGAATATGAACTGTGTTCATATGTAGTAAAAACAGAAGAAATCCGTACGTTTTCGTCATTCGTTATCGAATCGACTCAAAGCCAGATCGTCACATTTTCCGCTCTTCTCGCTTAAACGATTACATTTATCGTCTGCAAAGCTATGTCGCGTGCTGCGGTATGCGAAGACACTAAAAGCACCATAGTAGAACACAGATGAAGCTTCTAAGTAGATGTAATAGCCAGTTAGAAGCAGTACAATTCAAGTTTCAGCTATCGATTATCGACTTTTTACCCTTCTTTGGTGCCTTGGACATGAGCTAGGACCTTAAGATTTTGCGTGAAAGACGTACTAGCAGCCGCGTCGCACGGTAGAATGTGAAAAGTGTTCATATGTAGTAAAACCAGGAGAAATCCGTCCGTTTTCGTCATTCGTTATTGAATAGTCTTAAAGCCAGATCGTCACATTGGACGCTCTTCTCTCTGGAACGGTTACATTTATCTTCGGCAAAGCTATGTCGCGTGTTGCGGTATGCGGAGACACTAAAAGCACCATAGTAGAACACAGATGAGCTTCCAAGTTGATGTAATAGCCAGTCAGAAGGAGTACAATTCAAGTTTTTGTTATCGATTATTGACAATTTAGCTGGCTTTGGTGCTTTGGCCATGAGCTAGGATCTTAAGATTTTTTATGAAAGCAGGACTAGCAGCCGCGTTGCAAGGGAGAATGTGAAAAGTGTTCATATGTAGTAAAAACCTGAGATATCCGTCCGTTTTCGTCATTTGTTATCGAATCGACTTAAAGTCAGATCGTCACATTGGCTGCTATTCTCTCTCAAACGGTTACATTTATCGTCTGCAAAGTTATGTCGCGTGCTACGGTATGAGGAGACACTATATGCACCATAGTAGAACACAGAAGAAACTTTTAAGTTGATGTAAAAGCCAGTAAGAACCAGTACAATTCAAGTTTTAGTTATCGATTATTGACTTTTTTGACTTGCTTGGTTCCTTGGACATGAGCTAGGACCTTAAGATTTTACATGAATGGCGGTCTAGCAGCCGCGTTGCACGGGAGAATGTGAACTGTGTTCATATGTAGTAAAAACAGGATAAATCCGTCCGTTTTCGTCATTCGTTATCGAGTCGACTCAAAGCCAGATCGTCACATTGGCCGCTCTTGTCTCTGGAACGGTCACATTTATCGTCTGCAAAGCTATGTCGCGTGCTGCGGTATGCGGAGACACTAAAAGCACCATAGTAGAACACAGAAGAAGCTTCTAAGTTGATGTAATTGCCAGTAAGTAGCAGTACAATTCAAGTTTTAGCTACCGATAACTGACTTTTTACCCTTCTTTGGGGTCTTGGACATGAGCTAGGACCTTAAGATTTTGCATGAAAGGAGGACTAGCAGATGCTTTGCACGGAAGAATGTGAAAGGTGTTCATATGTAGAAAAACCTGAGAAACCCGTCCGTTTCCGTCATTTGTTATCGAATCGACATAAAGGGATCGTCACATTGGCCGCTATTCTCTCTGAAACGGTTACATTAATCGTCTGCAAAGCTATGTCACGTGCTGCGGTATGCATAGACACTAAAAGCACCATAGGAGAACACAGAAGAAGCTTGTAAGTTGATGTAATAGGCAGTAAGAAGCAGTGCAATTCAAGGTTTAGTTATCGATTATTGACTTTTTACCCTTCTTTGGTGCCTTAGACATGAGCTAGGACCTTACGATTTTGCATGAAAGGAGGACTAGCGGCTGCGTTGCACGGGAGAATATGAAAAGTGTTCATATGTAATAAAAACCTGAGAAATCCGCCCGCTTTCGTCATTTGTTATCGAATCGACTTAAAGCCAGATCGCCACATTGGCTGCAATTCTCCTTGACACGGTTACATTTATTGTCTGAAAAGCTATGTCGCGTGCTGCGGAATGCGGAGACACTAAAAGCGCCATAGGAGAACACAGAAGAAGCTCCTAAGTTGATATAATAGCCAGTAAGAGGCAGTACAATTCAAGTTTTAGTTATCGATTATTGACTTTTTATCCTTCTTTGGTGACTTGGACATGAGCTAGTACCTTAAGATTTCACATGAAAGGAGGAATAGCAGGTGCGTTGCACGGGAGAATGTAAAAAGTGTTCATATGTAGAAAAAAACCTGAGAAAAACGTCCGTTCTCGTCATTTTTTTTCGAATCGAGTAAAAGCCAGATCGCCACATTGGCCGCTATTCTCTGTGAAACGGTTACATTTATCGTCTGCAAAGCTATGTTGCGTGCTGCGGCATGCGGAGACACAAAAAGCACCTTATTATAACACAGAAGAAACTTCTAAGTTGATGTAAAAGAAAGTAAGAAGCAGTACAATTCTAGTTATAGTTATCGATTATTGACTTTTTAGCTTTCCTTGGTTCCTTGGACATGAGATAGGACCTTAAGATTTTGCATGACTGGCGGACTAGCAGCCGCGTTGCACGGGAGAATGTGAAAGGTGTTCATATGTAGTAAAAACCTGAGAATTCCGTCCGTTTTCGTCATTTGTTATCGAATCGACTTAAACCCAGATCGTCACAATCGCCGCTCTTCTCTCTGGAACGGTTACATTTATCGTCTGCAAAGCTATGTCGCGTGGGGCGGTATGCGGAGACACTAAAGGCACCGTAGTACAACACAGAAGAAGCTTCTAAGTTGATGTCATAGCTAGTAAGAAGCAGTACAATTCAAGTTTTAGCTATCGATTATTGACTTTTTACCCTTCTTTGGTGCCTTGGGCATGAGGTAGGACCTTAAGATTTTGCATGAAAGGAGGACTAGCAGCCGCCTTGCACGGGAAAATGTGAAAAGTGTTCATATCTAGTAAAAAACTTAGAAATCCGCCCGCTTTCGTCATTTGTTATCGAATCGACTTAAAGCCAGATCGTCACTTTGGCCGCTATTCCCTCTGAAACGGTTAAATTTGTCGTCGGAAAAGCTATGTCGCGAGCTGCGGTATGCGGAGACACTAAAAGCACCATGGTAGAACACAGAAGAAGCTTCTAAGTTGATGTAATAGCCTGTAAGAAGCAGTACAATTCACATTTTAGCTATCGATTATTGATTTTTTACCATTCTTTGATGCATTGGACATGAGCTAGGACCTTAAGATTTTGCATGAAAGGAGGACTACCAGCCGCCTTGCACGGGAAAATATGAATAGTGTTCATATCAAGTAAAAACCTGAGAAATCCGTCCGTTTTCGTCATTTGTTATCGAATCGACTTAAAGCCCGATCGTCACATTGACCGCTATTCTCTCTGAAACAGTTACATTTATCGTCTGCAAAGCTATGTCGCGTGCTGCGGCATGCGGAGACACAAAAAGCACCATAGTATAACACAGAAGAAACTTCTAAGTTGATGTAAAAGAAAGTAAGAAACAGTACAATTCTAGTTATAGTTATCGATTATTGACTTTTTACCCTTCTTTGGTGCCTTGGGCATGAGGTAGGACCTTAAGATTTTGCATGAGAAGAGGACTAGCAGCCGCGTTCCACGAGAGAATGTAAAAGTGTTCATTTGTAGTAAAAACCTGAAAAATCCGTCCATTTTCCTCCTTTGTTATCGAATCGACTTAAAGCCAGATATTCACATTGACCGCTCTTCTCTCTGAAACGGTTACATTTATCGTCTGCCAAGCTATGTCGCGTGCTGAGGTATGCGGAGACACTATATGCACCATAGTAGAACACAGCAGAAGCTTCCAAGTTGATGTGAAAGCAAGTAAGAAGCAGTACAATTCAAGTTTTAGTTAGCGATTATTGACTTTTTAGCCGCCTTTGGTGCCTTGGACATGAGCTAGGACTTTAAGATTTTGCATGAAAGGAGGACTACCAGCCGCGTTGCACGAGATAATGTGAAAAGTGGTCATATGTAGTAAAAACCTGAAAAATCCGTCCGTTTTCCTCCTTTGTTATCGAATCGACTTAAAGCCAGATCTTCACATTGACCGTTCTTCTCTCTGAAACGGTTACATTTATAGTCTGCAAAGCTACGTCGCGTTCTGCGGTACGTGGAGACACTAAAAGCGTCATAGTAGATCAAAGAAGCAGTAAAATTCAAGATTTAGCTATCGATTATTGACTTATTAGCCGGCTTTGGTGCCTTGGACATGAGATAGGACCTTAAGATTTTGAATGAAAGGAGGACTAGCAGACGCGTTGCACGGGAGAATGTGAAAAGTGTTCATATGTAGTAAAAACCTAAGAAATCAGTCCGTTTTCCTCATTTGTTATCGAATCGACTTAAAGCCAGATCGTCACATTGGCCGCTATTCTCTCTCAAACGGTTACATTTATCGTCTGCAAAGTTATGTCGCGTGCTACGGTATGCGGAGACACTATATGCACCATAGTAGAACACAGCAGAAGTTTCCAAAATAATATAATAGCCAGTAAGAAGCAGTAGAATTCAAGTTTTACTTTTCGATTATTGACTTTTTAGCCGGCTTTGGTGCCTTGGACATGAGCTAGGACCTTAAGATTTTGCATGAAAGGAGGACTAGCAGCCCCCTTGCACGGGAAAATGTGAAAAGTGTTCATATCTAGTAAAAACCTGAGTAATCCGCCCGCTTTCGTCATTTGTTATCCAATCAACTTAAAGTCAGATCGTCACATTGGCCGCTATTCTCTCTCAAACGGTTACATTTATCGTCTGCAAAGTTATGTCGCGTGCTACGGTATGAGGAGACACTATATGCACCATAGTAGAACACAGAAGAAACTTCTAAGTTGATGTAAAAGCCAGTAAGAAGCAGTACAATTCAAGTTTTAGCTACCGATAATTGACTTTTTACCCTTCTTTGGTGCCTTGGACATGAGCTAGGACCTTAAGATTTTGCATGAATGGCGGACTAGCAGCCGCGTTGCACGGGAGAATGTGAACTGTGTTCATATGTAGTAAAAACAGAAGAAATCCGTCCGTTTTCGTCATTCGTTATCGAATCGACTCAAAGCCAGATCGTCATATTGGCCGCTCTTCTCTCTCGAACGGTTACATTTATCGTCTGCAAAGCTATGTCGCGTGCTGCGGTATGCGGAGACACTAAATGCACCATAGTAGTTGATGTAATTGCCAGTAAGAAGCAGTACAATTCAAGTTTTAGTTATCAATTATTCACTTTTTAACCTTCTTTGGTGCCTTGGACATGAGCTAGAATCTTATGATTTTCATAAAAAAGTGAGGACTAGCAGCCGCGGTGCACGGGAGAATGTGAAAAGTGTTCATATGTAGTAGAAACCTGAGATATCCGTCCGTTTTCGTCATTCGTTATCGAATAGACTTAAAGCCAGATCGTCACATTGGCCGCCGCTCTTTCTCTGGAACGGTTACATTTTTCGTCTGCAAAGCTATGTCGCGTGCTGCGGTATGCGGAGACACTAAAAGCACCATAGTAGAACACAGAACAAGCTTCTAAGTTGATGTAATAGCCAGTAAGAAGCAGTACAATTCAAGTTTTAGTTATCGATTATTGACTTTGTAGCCTTCCTTGGTTCCTTGGACATGAGCTAGGACCTTAAGATTTTGCATGAATGGTGGACTAGCAGCCGCGTTGCACGGGAGAATGTGAACTGTGTTCATATGTAGTAAAAACAGAAGAAATCCGTACGTTTTCGTCATTCGTTATCGAATCGACTCAAAGCCAGATCGTCACATTTTCCGCTCTTCTCGCTTAAACGATTACATTTATCGTCTGCAAAGCTATGTCGCGTGCTGCGGTATGCGAAGACACTAAAAGCACCATAGTAGAACACAGATGAAGCTTCTAAGTAGATGTAATAGCCAGTTAGAAGCAGTACAATTCAAGTTTCAGCTATCGATTATCGACTTTTTACCCTTCTTTGGTGCCTTGGACATGAGCTAGGACCTTAAGATTTTGCGTGAAAGGCGTACTAGCAGCCGCGTCGCACGGTAGAATGTGAAAAGTGTTCATATCTAGTAAAACCAGGAGAAATCCGTCCGTTTTCGTCATTCGTTATTGAATAGTCTTAAAGCCAGATCGTCACATTGGACGCTCTTCTCTCTGGAACGCTTACATTTATCTTCGGCAAAGCTATGTCGCGTGTTGCGGTATGCGGAGACACTAAAAGCACCATAGTAGAACACAGATGAGCTTCCAAGTTGATGTAATAGCCAGTAAGAACCAGTACAATTCAAGTTTTAGTTATCGATTATTGACTTTTTTGCCTTGCTTGGTTCCTTGGACATGAGCTAGGACCTTAAGATTTTACATGAATGGCGGTCTATCAGCCGCGTTGCACGGGAGAATGTGAACTGTGTTCATATGTAGTAAAAACAGGATAAATCCGTCCGTTTTCGTCATTCGTTATCGAGTCGACTCAAAGCCAGATCGTCACATTGGCCGCTCTTGTCTCTGGAACGGTCACATTTATCGTCTGCAAAGCTACGTCGCGTGCTGCGGTATGCGGAGACACTAAAAGCACCATAGTAGAACACAGAAGAAGCTTCTAAGTTGATGTAATTGCCAGTAAGTAGCAGTACAATTCAAGTTTTAGCTACCGATAATTGACTTTTTACCCTTCTTTGGGGTCTTGGACATGAGCTAGGACCTTAAGATTTTGCATGAAAGGAGGACTAGCAGATGCTTTGCACGGAAGAATGTGAAAGGTGTTCATATGTAGAAAAACCTGAGAAACCCGTCCGTTTCCGTCATTTGTTATCGAATCGACATAAAGGGATCGTCACATTGGCCGCTATTCTCTCTGAAACGGTTACATTAATCGTCTGCAAAGCTATGTCACGTGCTGCAGTATGCATAGACACTAAAAGCACCATAGGAGAACACAGAAGAAGCTTGTAAGTTGATGTAATAGGCAGTAAGAAGCAGTGCAATTCAAGGTTTAGTTATCGATTATTGACTTTTTACCCTTCTTTGGTGCCTTAGACATGAGCTAGGACCTTACGATTTTGCATGAAAGGAGGACTAGCGGCTGCGTTGCACGGGAGAATATGAAAAGTGTTCATATGTAATAAAAACCTGAGAAATCCGCCCGCTTTCGTCATTTGTTATCGAATCGACTTAAAGCCAGATCGCCACATTGGCTGCAATTCTCCTTGACACGGTTACATTTATTGTCTGAAAAGCTATGTCGCGTGCTGCGGAATGCGGAGACACTAAAAGCGCCATAGGAGAACACAGAAGAAGCTCCTAAGTTGATATAATAGCCAGTAAGAGGCAGTACAATTCAAGTTTTAGTTATCGATTATTGACTTTTTATCCTTCTTTGGTGACTTGGACATGAGCTAGTACCTTAAGATTTCACATGAAAGGAGGAATAGCAGGTGCGTTGCACGGGAGAATGTAAAAAGTGTTCATATGTAGAAAAAAACCTGAGAAAAACGTCCGTTCTCGTCATTTTTTTTTCGAATCGAGTAAAAGCCAGATCGCCACATTGGCCGCTATTCTCTGTGAAACGGTTACATTTATTGTCTGCAAATCTATGTCGCGTGCTGCGGTATGCGGTGTCACTAAAAGCACCGTAGTAGAACACAGAAGAAGCTTCTAAGTTGATGTAATAGCCTTTAAAAAGCAGTACAATTCACGTTTTAGCTATCGACTATTGACTTTTTACCCTTCTTTGGTGCCTTGGACAAGAGCTAGGACCTTAAGATTTTGCATGAAAGGAGGACTACCAGCCGCGTTGCACGGGAGAATGTGAAAGGTGTTCATATGCAGTAAAAACCTGAGAAATCCGTCCGTTTTCGTCATTTGTTTTCGAATCGACTTAAAGCCAGATCGTCACCTTGACCGCTATTCTCTCTGAAACAGTTACATTTATCGTCTGCAAAGCTATGTTGCGTGCTGCGGCATGCGGAGACACAAAAAAGCACCTTATTATAACACAGAAGAAACTTCTAAGTTGATGTAAAAGAAAGTAAGAAGCAGTACAATTCTAGTTATAGTTATCGATTATTGACTTTTTAGCTTTCCTTGGTTCCTTGGACATGAGATAGGACCTTAAGGTTTTGCATGACTGGCGGACTAGTAGCCGCGTTGCACGGGAGAATGTGAAAGGTGTTCATATGTAGTAAAAACCTGAGAATTCCGTCCGTTTTCGTCATTTGTTATCGAATCGACTTAAACCCAGATCGTCACAATCGCCGCTCTTCTCTCTGGAACGGTTACATTTATCGTCTGCAAAGCTATGTCGCGTGGGGCGGTATGCGGAGACACTAAAGGCACCGTAGTACAACACAGAAGAAGCTTCTAAGTTGATGTCATAGCTAGTAAGAAGCAGTACAATTCAAGTTTTAGCTATCGATTATTGACTTTTTACCCTTCTTTGGTGCCTTGGGCATGAGGTAGGACCTTAAGATTTTGCATGAAAGGAGGACTAGCAGCCGCCTTGCACGGGAAAATGTGAAAAGTGTTCATATCTAGTAAAAAACTTAGAAATCCGCCCGCTTTCGTCATTTGTTATCGAATCGACTTAAAGCCAGATCGTCACTTTGGCCGCTATTCCCTCTGAAACGGTTAAATTTGTCGTCGGAAAAGCTATGTCGCGAGCTGCGGTATGCGGAGACACTAAAAGCACCATGGTAGAACACAGAAGAAGCTTCTAAGTTGATGTAATAGCCTGTAAGAAGCAGTACAATTCACATTTTAGCTATCGATTATTGATTTTTTACCATTCTTTGATGCTTTGGACATGAGCTAGGACCTTAAGATTTTGCATGAAAGGAGGACTACCAGCCGCCTTGCACGGGAAAATATGAATAGTGTTCATATCAAGTAAAAACCTGAGAAATCCGTCCGTTTTCGTCATTTGTTATCGAATCGACTTAAAGCCCGATCGTCACATTGACCGCTATTCTCTCTGAAACAGTTACATTTATCGTCTGCAAAGCTATGTCGCGTGCTGCGGCATGCGGAGACACAAAAAGCACCATAGTATAACACAGAAGAAACTTCTAAGTTGATGTAAAAGAAAGTAAGAAACAGTACAATTCTAGTTATAGTTATCGATTATTGACTTTTTAGCTTTCCTTGGTTACTTGGACATGAGATAGGACCTTAAGGTTTTGCATGAATAGCGGACTAGCAGCCGCGTTGCACGGGAGAATGTGAAATGTATTCATATGTAGTAAAAACCTGAGAATTCCGTCGGTTTTCGTCATTTGTTATCGAATCGACTTAAACCCAGATCGTCACAATCGCCGCTCTTCTCTCTGGAACGGTTACATTTATCGTCTGCAAAGCTATGTCGCGTGGGGCGGTATGCGGAGACACTAAAGGCACCATAGTACAACACAGAAGAAGCTTCTAAGTTGATGTCATAGCTAGTAAGAAGCAGTACAATTCAAGTTTTAGCTACCGATAATTGACTTTTTACCCTTCTTTGGTGCCTTGGACATGAGCTAGGACCTTAAGATTTTGCATGAAAGGAGGAATAGCAGATGCTTTGCACGGAAGAATGTGAAAGGTGTTCATATGTAGAAAAACCTGAGAAACCCGTCCGTTTCCGTCATTTGTTATCGAATCGACATAAAGGGATCGTCACATTGGCCGCTATTCTCTCTGAAACGGTAACATTAATCGTCTGCAAAGCTATGTCACGTGCTGCGGTATGCATAGACACTATAAGCACCATAGGAGAACACAGAAGAAGCTTGTAAGTTGATGTAATAGGCAGTAAGAATCAGTGCAATTCAAGTTTAAGTTATCGATTATTGACTTTTTACCCTTCTTTGGTGCCTTAGACATGAGCTAGGACCTTACGAATTTGCATGAAAGGAGGACTAGCGGCTGCGTTGCACGGGAGAATGTGAAAGGTGTTCATATGTAATAAAAAACTGAGAAATCCGCCCCCTTTCGTCATTTGTTATCGAATCGACTTAAAGCCAGATCGCCACATTGGCTGCAATTCTCTTTGAAACGGTTACATTTATTGTCTGAAAAGCTATGCCGCGTGCTGCGGAATGCGGAGACACTAAAAGCGCCATAGGAGAACACAGAAGAAGCTCCTAAGTTGATATAATAGCCAGTAAGAAGCAGTACAATTCAAGGTTTAGTTATCGATTATTGACTTTTTATCCTTCTTTGGTGACTTGGACATGAGCTAGTACCTTAAGATTTCACATGAAAGGAGGAATAGCAGGTGCGTTGCACGGGAGAATGTAAAAAGTGTTCATATGTAGAAAAAAAACCTGAGAAAAACGTCCGTTCTCGTCATTTTTTCTCGAATCGAGTAAAAGCCAGATCGCCACATTGGCCGCTATTCTCTGTGAAACGGTTACATTTATCGTCTGCAAATCTATGTCGCGTGCTGCGGTATGCGGTGTCACTAAAAGCACCGTAGCAGAACACAGAAGCAGCTTCTAAGTTGATGTAATAGCCTTTAAAAAGCAGTACAATTCACGTTTTAGCTATTGATTATTGATTTTTTACCATTCTTTGGTGCTTTGGACATGAGCTAGGACCTTAGATTTTGCATGAAAGGAGGACTACCAGCCGCCTTGCACGGGAAAATATGAATAGTGTTCATATCAAGTAAAAACCTGAGAAATCCGTCCGTTTTCGTCATTTGTTATCGAATCGACTTAAAGCCAGATCGTCAAATTGACCGCTATTCTCTCTGAAACAGTTACATTTATCGTCTGCAAAGCTATGTCGCGTGCTGCGTCATGCGGAGACACAAAAAGCACCATAGTATAACACAGAAGAAACTTCTAAGTTGATGTAAAAGAAAGTAAGAAACAGTACAATTCTAGTTATAGTTATCGATTATTGACTTTTTAGCTTTCCTTGGTTACTTGGACATGAGATAGGACCTTAAGGTTTTGCATGAATGGCGGACTAGCAGCCGCGTTGCACGGGAGAATGTGAAATGTATTCATATGTAGTAAAAACCTGAGAATTCCGTCGGTTTTCGTCATTTGTTATCGAATCGACTTAAACCCAGATCGTCACAATCGCCGCTCTTCTCTCTGGAACGGTTACATTTATCGTCTGCAAATCTACGTCGCGTGGGGCGGTATGCGGAGACACTAAAGGCACCATAGTACAACACAGAAGAAGCTTCTAAGTTGATGTCATAGCTAGTAAGAAGCAGTACAATTCAAGTTTTAGCTATCGATTATTGTCTTTTTACCCTTCTTTGGTGCCTTGGGCGTGAGGTAGGACCTTAAGATTTTGCATGAGAAGAGGACTAGCAGCCGCGTTCCACGAGAGAATGTAAAAGTGTTCATATGTAGTAAAAACCTGAAAAATCCGTCCATTTTCCTCCTTTGTTATCGAATCGACGTAAAGCCAGATATTCACATTGACCGCTCTTCTCTCTGAAACGGTTACATTTATTGTCTGCAAAGCTATGTCGCGTGCTGCGGTATGCGGTGACACAAAAGCACCATAGTAGAACACAGAAGAAGCTTCTAAGTTGATGTCATAGCTAGTAAGAAGCAGTACAATTCAAGTTTTTGCTATGGATTATTGACTTTTTACGCTTCTTTGGTGCCTTGGACATGAGGTAGGACCTTAAGAGTTTGCATGAAAGGAGGACTAGCAGACGCGTTGCACGCGAGGTTGTGAAAAATGTTCGTATGTAGTAAAAACCGGAGAAATCTGTCCGTTTTCGTCATTTGTTATCGGATCGACTTAAAGCCAGATCGTCACATTGGCCGCTATTCTCTCTGAAACGGTTACATTTATCGTCTGCAAAATTATGTGACGTGCTGCGGTATGCGAAGACACTAAAAACACCATAGTAGAACACAGAAGAAGCTTCTAAGGTGATGAAATAGCCAGTAAGAAGCAGTACAATTCAAGTTTTAGGTATCGATTATTGACTTTTTACCCTTCTTTGGTGCCTTTTGCATGAGGTAGGACCTTAAGATTTTGCATGAGAAGAGGACTAGAAGCCGCGTTGCACGAGAGAATGTGAAAAGTGTTCATATGTAGTAAAAACCTGAGATATCCGTCCGTTTTCGTCATTCGTTATCGAATAGACGTAAAGCCAGATCGTCACATTGGACGCTCTTCTCTCTGGAACTGTTACATTTATCGTCTGCAAAGCTATGTCACGTTATGCGGTATGCGAAGACACTAAAAACACCATTGTAGAACACAGAAGAAGCTTCTAAGGTGATGTAATAGCCAGTAAGAAGCAGTACAATTCAAGTTTTAATTATCGATTATTGTCTTTTTACCCTTCTTTGGTGCCTTGGGCATGAGGTAGGACCTTAAGATTTTGCATGAAAGGAGGACTACCAGCCGCGTTGCACGAGATAATGTGAAAATTGGTCATATGTAGTAAAAACCTGAAAAATCCGTCCGTTTTCCTCCTTTGTTATCGAATCGACTTAAAGCCAGATCTTCACATTGACCGTTCTTCTCTCTGAAACGGTTACATTTATAGTCTGCAAAGCTATGTCGCGTTCTGCGGTACGCGGAGACACTAAAAGCGTCATAGTAGATCAAAGAAGCAGTAAAATTCAAGTTTTAGCTATCGATTATTGACTTATTAGCCGGCTTTGGTGCCTTGGACATGAGATAGGACCTTAAGATTTTGAATGAAAGGAGGACTAGCAGACGCGTTGCACGGGAGAATGTGAAAAGTGTTCATATCTAGTAAAAACCTGAGTAATCCGCCCGCTTTCGTCATTTGTTATCGAATCAACTTAAAGTCAGATCGTCACATTGGCCGCTATTCTCTCTCAAACGGTTACATTTATCGTCTGCAAAGTTATGGCGCGTGCTACGGTATGAGGAGACACTATATGCACCATAGTAGAACACAGAAGAAACTTCTAAGTTGATGTAAAAGCCAGTAAGAAGTAGTACAATTCAAGTTTTAGCTACCGATAATTGACTTTTTACCCTTCTTTGGTGCCTTGGACATGAGCTAGGACCTTAAGATTTTGCATGAATGGCGGACTAGCAGCCGCGTTGCACGGGAGAATGTGAACTGTGTTCATATGTAGTAAAAACAGAAGAAATCCGTCCGTTTTCGTCATTCGTTATCAAATCGACTCAAAGCCAGATCGTCATATTGGCCGCTCTTCTCTCTCTAACGGTTACATTTATCGTCTGCAAAGCTATGTCGCGTGCTGCGGTATGCGGAGACACTAAATGCACCATAGTAGTTGATGTAATTGCCAGTAAGAAGCAGTACAATTCAAGTTTTAGTTATCAATTATTCACTTTTTAACCTTCTTTGGTGCCTTGGACATGAGCTAGAATCTTATGATTTTCATAAAAAAGTGAGGACTAGCAGCCGCGGTGCACGGGAGAATGTGAAAAGTGTTCATATGTAGTAGAAACCTGAGATATCCGTCCGTTTTCGTCATTCGTTATCGAATAGACTTAAAGCCAGATCGTCACATTGGCCGCCGCTCTTTCTCTGGAACGGTTACATTTTTCGTCTGCAAAGCTATGTCGCGTGCTGCGGTATGCGGAGACACTAAAAGCACCATAGTAGAACACAGAACAAGCTTCTAAGTTGATGTAATAGCCAGTAAGAAGCAGTACAATTCAAGTTTTAGTTATCGATTATTGACTTTGTAGCCTTCCTTGGTTCCTTGGACATGAGCTAGGACCTTAAGATTTTGCATGAATGGTGGACTAGCAGCCGCGTTGCACGGGAGAATGTGAACTGTGTTCATATGTAGTAAAAACAGAAGAAATCCGTACGTTTTCGTCATTCGTTATCGAATCGACTCAAAGCCAGATCGTCACATTTTCCGCTCTTCTCGCTTAAACGATTACATTTATCGTCTGCAAAGCTATGTCGCGTGCTGCGGTATGCGAAGACACTAAAAGCACCATAGTAGAACACAGATGAAGCTTCTAAGTAGATGTAATAGCCAGTTAGAAGCAGTACAATTCAAGTTTCAGCTATCGATTATCGACTTTTTACCCTTCTTTGGTGCCTTGGACATGAGCTAGGACCTTAAGATTTTGCGTGAAAGGCGTACTAGCAGCCGCGTCGCACGGTAGAATGTGAAAAGTGTTCATATCTAGTAAAACCAGGAGAAATCCGTCCGTTTTCGTCATTCGTTATTGAATAGTCTTAAAGCCAGATCGTCACATTGGACGCTCTTCTCTCTGGAACGGTTACATTTATCTTCGGCAAAGCTATGTCGCGTGTTGCGGTATGCGGAGACACTAAAAGCACCATAGTAGAACACAGATGAGCTTCCAAGTTGATGTAATAGCCAGTAAGAACCAGTACAATTCAAGTTTTAGTTATCGATTATTGACTTTTTTGCCTTGCTTGGTTCCTTGGACATGAGCTAGGACCTTAAGATTTTACATGAATGGCGGTCTATCAGCCGCGTTGCACGGGAGAATGTGAACTGTGTTCATATGTAGTAAAAACAGGATAAACCCGTCCGTTTCCGTCATTTGTTATCGAATCGACTTAAAGCCAGATCGCCACATTGGCTGCAATTCTCCTTGACACGGTTACATTTAATGTCTGAAAAGCTATGTCGCGTGCTGCGGAATGCGGAGACACTAAAAGCGCCATAGGAGAACACAGAAGAAGCTCCTAAGTTGATATAATAGCCAGTAAGAGGCAGTACAATACAAGTTTTAGTTATCGATTATTGACTTTTTATCCTTCTTTGGTGACTTGGACATGAGCTAGTAACTTAAGATTTCACATGAAAGGAGGAATAGCAGGTGCGTTGCACGGGAGAATGTAAAAAGTGTTCATATGTAGAAAAAAACCTGAGAAAAACGTCCGTTCTCGTCATTTTTTTTCGAATCGAGTAAAAGCCAGATCGCCACATTGGCCGCTATTCTCTGTGAAACGGTTACATTTATCGTCTGCAAATCTATGTCGCGTGCTGCGGTATGCGGTGTCACTAAAAGCACCGTAGTAGAACACAGAAGAAGCTTCTAAGTTGATGTAATAGCCTTTAAAAAGCAGTACAATTCACGTTTTAGCTATCGACTATTGACTTTTTACCCTTCTTTGGTGCCTTGGACAAGAGCTAGGACCTTAAGATTTTGCATGAAAGGAGGACTACCAGCCGCGTTGCACGGGAGAATGTGAAAGGTGTTCATATGCAGTAAAAACCTGAGAAATCCGTCCGTTTTCGTCATTTGTTTTCGAATCGACTTAAAGCCAGATCGTCACCTTGACCGCTATTCTCTCTGAAACAGTTACATTTATCGTCTGCAAAGCTATGTTGCGTGCTGCGGCATGCGGAGACACAAAAAGCACCTTATTATAACACAGAAGAAACTTCTAAGTTGATGTAAAAGAAAGTAAGAAGCAGTACAATTCTAGTTATAGTTATCGATTATTGACTTTTTAGCTTTCCTTGGTTCCTTGGACATGAGATAGGACCTTAAGATTTTGCATGACTGGCGGACTAGCAGCCGCGTTGCACGGGAGAATGTGAAAGGTGTTCATATGTAGTAAAAACCTGAGAATTCCGTCCGTTTTCGTCATTTGTTATCGAATCGACTTAAACCCAGATCGTCACAATCGCCGCTCTTCTCTCTGGAACGGTTACATTTATCGTCTGCAAAGCTATGTCGCGTGGGGCGGTATGCGGAGACACTAAAGGCACCGTAGTACAACACAGAAGAAGCTTCTAAGTTGATGTCATAGCTAGTAAGAAGCAGTACAATTCAAGTTTTAGCTATCGATTATTGACTTTTTACCCTTCTTTGGTGCCTTGGGCATGAGGTAGGACCTTAAGATTTTGCATGAAAGGAGGACTAGCAGCCGCCTTGCACGGGAAAATGTGAAAAGTGTTCATATCTAGTAAAAAACTTAGAAATCCGCCCGCTTTCGTCATTTGTTATCGAATCGACTTAAAGCCAGATCGTCACTTTGGCCGCTATTCCCTCTGAAACGGTTAAATTTGTCGTCGGAAAAGCTATGTCGCGAGCTGCGGTATGCGGAGACACTAAAAGCACCATGGTAGAACACAGAAGAAGCTTCTAAGTTGATGTAATAGCCTGTAAGAAGCAGTACAATTCGCATTTTAGCTATCGATTATTGATTTTTTACCATTCTTTGATGCTTTGGACATGAGCTAGGACCTTAAGATTTTGCATGAAAGGAGGACTACCAGCCGCCTTGCACGGGAAAATATGAATAGTGTTCATATCAAGTAAAAACCTGAGAAATCCGTCCGTTTTCGTCATTTGTTATCGAATCGACTTAAAGCCCGATCGTCACATTGACCGCTATTCTCTCTGAAACAGTTACATTTATCGTCTGCAAAGCTATGTCGCGTGCTGCGGCATGCGGAGACACAAAAAGCACCATAGTATAACACAGAAGAAACTTCTAAGTTGATGTAAAAGAAAGTAAGAAACAGTACAATTCTAGTTATAGTTATCGATTATTGACTTTTTAGCTTTCCTTGGTTACTTGGACATGAGATAGGACCTTAAGGTTTTGCATGAATAGCGGACTAGCAGCCGCGTTGCACGGGAGAATGTGAAATGTATTCATATGTAGTAAAAACCTGAGAATTCCGTCGGTTTTCGTAATTTGTTATCGAATCGACTTAAACCCAGATCGTCACAATCGCCGCTCTTCTCTCTGGAACGGTTACATTTATCGTCTGCAAAGCTATGTCGCGTGGGGCGGTATGCGGAGACACTAAAGGCACCATAGTACAACACAGAAGAAGCTTCTAAGTTGATGTCATAGCTAGTAAGAAGCAGTACAATTCAAGTTTTAGCTATCGATTATTGTCTTTTTACCCTTTTTTGGTGCCTTGGGCATGAGGTAGGACCTTAAGATTTTGCATGAGAAGAGGACTAGCAGCCGCGTTCCACGAGAGAATGTAAAAGTGTTCATATGTAGTAAAAACCTGAAAAATCCGTCCATTTTCCTCCTTTGTTATCGAATCGACGTAAAGCCAGATATTCACATTGACCGCTCTTCTCTCTGAAACGGTTACATTTATTGTCTGCAAAGCTATGTCGCGTGCTGCGGTATGCGGTGACACAAAAGCACCATAGTAGAACACAGAAGAAGCTTCTAAGTTGATGTCATAGCTAGTAAGAAGCAGTACAATTCAAGTTTTTGCTATGGATTATTGACTTTTTACGCTTCTTTGGTGCCTTGGACATGAGGTAGGACCTTAAGAGTTTGCATGAAAGGAGGACTAGCAGACGCGTTGCACGCGAGGTTGTGAAAAATGTTCGTATGTAGTAAAAACCGGAAAAATCTGTCCGTTTTCGTCATTTGTTATCGGATCGACTTAAAGCCAGATCGTCACATTGGCCGCTATTCTCTCTGAAACGGTTACATTTATCGTCTGCAAAATTATGTGACGTGCTGCGGTATGCGAAGACACTAAAAACACCATAGTAGAACACAGAAGAAGCTTCTAAGGTGATGAAATAGCCAGTAAGAAGCAGTACAATTCAAGTTTTAGGTATCGATTATTGACTTTTTACCCTTCTTTGGTGCCTTTTGCATGAGGTAGGACCTTAAGATTTTGCATGAGAAGAGGACTAGAAGCCGCGTTGCACGAGAGAATGTGAAAAGTGTTCATATGTAGTAAAAACCTGAGATATCCGTCCGTTTTCGTCATTCGTTATCGAATAGACGTAAAGCCAGATCGTCACATTGGCCGCTCTTCTCTCTGGAACTGTTACATTTATCGTCTGCAAAGCTATGTCACGTTATGCGGTATGCGAAGACACTAAAAACACCATTGTAGAACACAGAAGAAGCTTCTAAGGTGATGTAATAGCCAGTAAGAAGCAGTACAATTCAAGTTTTAATTATCGATTATTGTCTTTTTACCCTTCTTTGGTGCCTTGGGCATGAGGTAGGACCTTAAGATTTTGCATGAAAGGAGGACTACCAGCCGCGTTGCACGAGATAATGTGAAAAGTGGTCATATGTAGTAAAAACCTGAAAAATCCGTCCGTTTTCCTCCTTTGTTATCGAATCGACTTAAAGCCAGATCTTCACATTGACCGTTCTTCTCTCTGAAACGGTTACATTTATAGTCTGCAAAGCTATGTCGCGTTCTGCGGTACGCGGAGCACTAAAAGCGTCATAGTAGATCAAAGAAGCAGTAAAATTCAAGTTTTAGCTATCGATTATTGACTTATTAGCCGGCTTTGGTGCCTTGGACATGAGATAGGACCTTAAGATTTTGAATGAAAGGAGGACTAGCAGACGCGTTGCACGGGAGAATGTGAAAAGTGTTCATATCTAGTAAAAACCTGAGAAATCCGTCCGTTTTCGTCATTTGTTATAGAATCGACTAAAAGCCAGATCGTTACATTGGCCGCTCTTCTCTCTGAAACGGTTACATTAATCGTCTGCAAACCTATGTCGCGTGCTGCGGTATGCGGAGACACTAAAAGCACCATAGTAGAACACAGATAAACCTTCTAAATTGATGTAATAGCCAGTAAGAAGCAGTACAATTCAAGTTTTAGTTATCGATTATTCACTTTTCACCCTTCTTTTTTGCCTTGGACATGAGCTAGAATCTTATGATTTTGATAAAAAAATGAGGACTAGCAGCCGCGTTGCACGGGAGAATGTGAAAAGTGTTCATATGTAGTGAAAACCTGAGAAATCCGTCCGTTTCCGTCATTTGTCATCGAATCGACGTAAAGCCAGATCGTCACAAAGACCGCTATTCTCTCTGAAACAGTTACATTTATCGTCTGCAATGCTATGTCGTGTGCTGCGGTATGCGGAGACACTAAAAGCACCATAGTACAACACAGAAGAAACTTCTAAGTTGATGTAAAAGAAAGCAAGAAGCAGTACAATTCACGTTTTAGTTATCGATTATTGACTTTTTAGCCTTACTTGGTTCCTTGGACATGAGCTAGGACCTTATGTTTTTGCATGAATGGCGGAATAGCAGCCGCGTTGCACGGGGGAATGTGAACTGTGTTCATATGTAGTAAAAACAGGAGAAATCCGTCCGTTTTCGTCATTCGTTATCGAATCGACTTAAAGCCAGATCGTCACATTGGCCGCTATTCTCTCTGAAACACTTACAGTTATCGTATGCAAAGCTATGTAGCGTGCTGCGGTATGCGGAGACACTAAAAGCACCATAGTATAACACAGAAGAAACTTCTAAATTGATGTAAAAGCCAGTAAGAAGCAGTACAATTCAAGTGTTAGTTGTCGATTATTGACTTTTTTGCCTTCCTTGGTTCCTTGGACATGGGCTAGGACCTTAAGATTTTGCATGAATGGCGGACTAGCAGCCGCGTTGCACGGGAGAATGTGAACTGTGTTCATATGTAGTAAAAACAGGAGAAATCCGTCCGTTTTCGTTATTCGTTATCGAATCGACTTAAAGCCAGATCGTCACATTGGACGCTCTTCTCTCTGGAACGGTTACATTTATCGCCTGCAAATCTATGTCGCGTGTTGCGATAAGCGGAGACACTAAAAGCACCATAGTAGAACACAGATGAGCTTCCAAGTTGATGCAATAGCCAGTAAGAAGCAGTAGAATTCAAGTTTTAGTTATCGATTATTGACTTTTGAGCCGGCTTTGGTGCCTTGGACATGAGCTAGGACCTTAAGATTTTGCATGAAAGGAGGACTAGCAGCCGCTTTGCCCGGAAGAACGTTAAAGGTGTTCATATGTAGTAAAAACCTGAGAAATCCGTCCGTTTTCGTCATTTGTTATCAAATCGACTTAAAGCCAGATTGTCACATTGGCCGCTATTCTCTCTGAAACGGCTACATTTGTCGTTTGCAAAGCTATGTCGCGTGCTGCGGTATGCGGAGACACTAAAAGCACCATAGTATAACACAGAAGAAACTTCTAAGTTGATGTAAAAGCCAGTAAGAACCAGTACAATTCAAGTTTTAGTTATCGATTATTGACTTTTTTGCCTTCCTTGGTTCCTTGGACATGAGCTAGGACCTTAAGATTTTACATGAATGGCGATCTAGCAGCTGCGTTGCACGGGAGAATGTGAACTGTGTTCATATGTAGTAAAAACAGGATAAATCCGTCCGTTTTCGTCATTCGTTATCGAATCGACTCAAAGCCAGATCGTCACATTGGAGGCTCTTCTCTCTGAAACCGTTACATTTATCGTCTGCAAAGCTATGTAGCGTACTGCGGTATGCGGAGACACTAAAAGCACCATAGTAGAACATAGCAGAAGATTCTAAGCTGATGTAGTAGCCAGTATGGAGCAGTACAAATCAAGTTTTAGTTATCGATTATTCATTTTTTACCACTCTTTGGTGCCTTGGACATGAACTAGGACCTTAGGATTTTGCATGCAAGGAGGACTAGCAGCCGCGTTGCACGGGAGAATGTCAAAAGTGTTCATATGTAGTAAAAACCTGAGACACCCGTCCGTTTTCGTCATTTTTAATCGAATCGACTTAAAGCCAGATCGTCATATTGGCCGCTGTTCGCGCTGAAACGGTTACATTTATCGTCCGCAAAGCAATTTCGTGTGCTGCGGTATGCGGAGACACTAAAAGCGTCATAGTAGAACTAAGAAGAAACTTCTAAATTGATGTTATAGCCAGCAAGAAGCAGTACAATTCATGTTTTAGTAATCGATTATTGAGATTTTACCCTTCTTTGGTGCCTTGGACATGATCTAGGATATTAAGATTTTGTATGAATGGATTCCTGGCAGCCGCGTTGCACGGGAGAATGTGAAATGTATTCATATGTATTAAAAACCTGAGAATTCCGTCCGTTTTCGTCATTTGTTATCGAAAAGACTTAAAGCCAGATCGTCACATTGGCCGCTCTTCTATCTGGAACGGTTACATTTATCGTCTGCAAATCTATGTCGCGTGCTGCGGTATGCGGTGTCACTAAAAGCACCGTAGTAGAACACAGAAGAAGCTTCTAAGTTGATGTAATAGCCTTTAAAAAGCAGTACAATTCAAGTTTTAGCTATCGACTATTGACTTTTTACCCTTCTTTGGTGCCTTGGACATGAGCTAGGACCTTAAGATTTTACATGAATGGCGGTCTAGCAGCCGTGTTGCACGGGAGAATGTGAACTGTGTTCATATGTAGTAAAAACAGGATAAATCCGTCCGTTTTCGTCATTCGTTATCGAATCGACTCAAAGCCAGATCGTCACATTGGCCGCACTTGTCTCTGGAACGGTTACATTTATCGTCTTCAAAGCTATGTCGCGTCCTGCGGAATGCCGGGACTCTAAAAGCACCATAGTAGAACACAGAAGAAACTTCTAAGTTGATGTAATAGCCAGTAAGAAGCAGTACAATTCAAGTTTTAGTTATCGATTATTGACTTTTTTCCCCTTTCTTTGGTGCCTTGGACATGAGCTAGGAGCTTAAGATTGTGCATGACTGGAGGCCTAGCAGACGCGTTGCTTGGGAGAATGTGAAAAGTGTTCATTAGTAGTAAAAACCTAAGAAATCCGTCCGTTTTCCTCATTTGTTATCGAATCGACATAAAGCCAGATCGTCAAATGGGCCGCTATTGTCTCTCAAACGGTTACATTTATCGTCTGCAAAGCTATGTCGCGTGCTACGGTATGAGGAGACACTATATGCACCATACTAGAACACAGCAGAAGCTTACAAGTGTATGTAATAGCCAGTAAGAAGAAGTAGAATTCAAGTTTTAGTTATCGATTATTGACTTTTGAGCCGTCTTTGGTGCCTTGGACATGAGCTAGGACCTTAAGATTTTACATGAATGGCGGTCTAGCAGCTGCGTTGCACGGGAGAATGTGAACTGTGTTCATTTGTAGTAAAAACAGGATAAATCCGTCCGTTTTCGTCATTCGTTATCGAATCGACTCAAAGCCAGATCGTCACATTGGAGGCTCTTCTCTCTGAAACCGTTACATTTATCGTCTGCAAAGCTATGTAGCGTACTGCGGTATGCGGAGACACTAAAAGCACCATAGTAGAACATAGCAGAAGATTCTAAGCTGATGTAGTAGCCAGTATGGAGCAGTACAAATCAAGTTTTAGTTATCGATTATTCATTTTTTACCACTCTTTGGTGCCTTGGACATGAACTAGGACCTTAGGATTTTGCATGCAAGGAGGACTAGCAGCCGCGTTGCACGGGAGAATGTCAAAAGTGTTCATATGTAGTAAAAACCTGAGACACCCGTCCGTTTTCGTCATTTTTAATCGAATCGACTTAAAGCCAGATCGTCATATTGGCCGCTGTTCGCGCTGAAACGGTTACATTTTTCGTCTGCAAAGCTATGTCGCGAGCTGCGGTATGCGGAGATACTAAAAGCACCATAATAGAACACAGAAGAACCTTCTAAGTTGATGTAATAGCCAGAAAGGAGCTGTACAGTTCAGGTTTTAGCTATCGATTATTGACATTTTAGCCAGCTTTAGTGCCTTGGACATGAGCTAGGACCTTAAGATTTTACATGAAATTAGGACTTGCAGACGCGTTGCACGGGAGAATGTCAAAAGTGTTCATATGTAGTAAAAACCTGAGACATCCGTGCGTTTTCATCATTTGTTATCGAATCGACTTAAAGCCAGATCGTCATATTGGCCGCTCTTCTCTCTGAAACGGTTACATTTATCGTCCGCAAAGCTATGTCGTGTCCTGCGGTATGCGGAGACACTAAAAGCGTCATAGTAGAACTAGGAAGAAACTTCTAAATTGATGTTATAGCCAGCAATAAGCAGTACAATTCAAGTTTTACCTATCGATTATTAACTTTTTACCCTTCTTTGGTGCCTTGGACATGAGCTAGGACCTTAAGATTTTGCATGAAAAGAGGACTAGCAGCCGCGGTGCACGGGAGGATGTGAAAAGTGTTCATATATACTAAAAACCTGAGAAATCCGTGCGTTTTCGTCACTTGTTATAGAATCGACTTAAAGCCAGATCGCCACATTGGCTGCAATTCTCTTTGAAACGGTTACATTTATTGTCTGAAAAGCTATGTCGCGTGCTGCGGTATGCGAAGACACTAAAAGCACCATAGGAGAACACAGAAGAAGCTTCTAATTTGTTGTAATAGCTAGTAAGAAGCAGTAGTTGTGTACTCACCTGATGATGGCCGGACGTCTCTGGGCCGAAATATCGTGGCAGAATGTCGACGGGATCCGGCTGCATACCCGGAAATTATTAGAAGAACAAATACGCCGGGAAAATTTCAGAAGTCACAATACAATTCAAATTTTAGTTATCGATTATTGACTTTTTACCCTTCTTTGGTGACTTGGACATGGGATAGGACATTAAGATTTCACATGAAAGGAGGACTAGCGGGTGCGTTGCACGGGAGAATGTAAAAACTGTTCATATGTAGAAAAAACCTGAGAAAAACGTCCGTTTTCGTCATTTGTTCTCGAATCCAGTAAAAGCCAGATCACCACATTGGCCGCTATTCTCTCTGAAACGGTTACATTTATCGTCTGCAAATCTATGTTGCGTGCTGCGGTATGCGGAGACACTAAAAGCACCATAGTAGAACACAGAAGAAGCATCTAAGTTGATGTAATAGCCTTTAAAAAGCAGTACAATTGAAGTTTTAGCTATCGACTATTGACTTTTTACCCTTTTTTGGTGCCTTGGACATGAGCTAGGACCTTAAGATTCTGCACGAAAGGAGGACTAGCAGCTGCGTTGCACGGGAGAATGTGAAAAGTGTTCATATGTAGTAAAAACCTGAGAAACCCGTCCGTTCTCGTCATTTGTTATCGAATCGACTTAAAGAGGTCGTCACATTGGCCGCTATTCTCTCTGAAACGGTTACATTTATCGTCTGCAAAGGTATGTCGCGTGCGGCGGTATGCGGAGACACTAAAAGCACCATAGCTGAAGACAGAAGATGCTTCTAAGTTGATGTAATAGCCAGTAAGAAGCAGTTGAACTCAAGTTTTAGTTATCGATTATTGACTTTTTTGCTGGCTTTGGTGCCTTGGACATGAGCTAGGACCTTAAGATTTTGCATGAAAGGAGGACTAGCAGACGCGTTGCTTGGGAGAATGTGAAAAGTGTTCATATGTAGTAAAGACCTGAGAAATCCGTCCGTTTTCGTCTTTTGTCATCGATTCGACTTAAAGACAGATCGTCACATTGGCCGCTATTCTCTCTCAAACGTTTACTTTTATCGTCTGCAAAGCTATTTTGCGTGCTGCGGCATGCGGAAACACAAAAAGCACCATAGTATAACACAGAGGAAACTTCTAAGTTGATGTAAAAGCCAGTAAGAAGCAGTACAATTCAAGTTATAGTTATCGATTATTGACTTTTTAGCTATCCTTGGTTCCTTGGACATGAGCTAGGACCTTAAGATTTTGCATGAATGGCGGATTAGCAGCCGCGTTGCACGGGAGAATGTGAACTGTGTTCATCTGTAGTAAAAACAGGAGAAATATGTCCGTTGTCGTCATTCGTTATCGAATCGACTCAAAGCCAGATCGTCACATTGGCCGCTCTTCTCTCTGGAACGGTTACATTTATCGTCTGCAAAGCTATGTCGCGTTCTGCGGTTTGCGAAGACACTAAAAGCACAATAGTAGAACACAGAAAAAGCTTCTAAGTTGATGTAATAGCCAGTAAGATGCAGTACAATTCAAGTTTTAACTATCGATTATTGACTTTTTACCCTTCTTTGGTGCCTTGGGCATGAGGTAGGACCTTAAGATTTTGCATGAGAAGAGGACTAGCAGCCGCGTTGCACGAGAGAATGTGAAAA
The DNA here is from genome assembly GCF_023897955.1 of Schistocerca gregaria. NCBI lineage: Eukaryota > Metazoa > Arthropoda > Insecta > Orthoptera > Acrididae > Schistocerca > Schistocerca gregaria. The sequence continues at coordinate 23,896,936 of NW_026061710.1, forward strand.
GTGTTCATATGTAGTAAAAACCTCAAAAATCCGTATATTTTCCTCCTTTGTTACCGAATCGACTTAAAGCCAGATATTCACATTGCCCGCTCTTCTCTCTGAAACGGTTACATTTATCGTCTGCAAAGCTATGTCGCGTGCTGCGGTATGCGGTGACACTAAAAGCACCATAGTAGAACACAGAAGAAACTTCTAAGATGATGTAATAGCTAGTAAGAACCAGTACAATTCAAGTTTTAGCTATGGATTATTGACTTTTTACCATTCTTTCGTGCCTTGGACATGAGGTAGGACCTTAAGAGTTTGCATGAAAGGAGGAGTAGCAGCCGCGTTGCACGCGAGAATGTGAAAAGTGTTCATATGTAGTAAAAACCGGAGACATCTGTCCGTTTTCGTCATTTGTTATCGAATCGACTTAAAGCCAGATCGTCACATTGGCCGCTATTTTCTCTGAAACAGTTACATTTATCGCCTGCAAAGTTATGCCGCGTGCTGCGAAATGCGGAGACACTAAAAGCACCATAGTAGAACACAGAAGAAACTTCTAAGTTGATGTAAAAGCCAGTAAGAAGCAATACATCAAAATTTAGTTATCGATTATTAACTTTTTAGCCTTCCTTGGTGCCTTGGACATAAGCTAGGACCTTAAGATTTTGCGTGAAAGGCGTACTATCAGCCGCGTCGCACGGGAGAATGTGAAAAGTGTTCATATGTAGTAAAAACATGAGATATCCGTCCGTTTTTGCCATTCGTTATCGAATAGACTTAAAGCCAGATCGTCACATTGGACGCTCTTCTCTCTGGAACGGTTACATTTATCGTCTGAAAAGGTATGTCACGTGCTGCGGTATGCGGAGACACTAAAAGCACCATAGTAGTTGATGTAATAGCCAGTAAGGAGCAGTACAATTCAAGTTTTAGTTATCGATTATTGACTTTTTAGCCTTCCTTGGTGCCTTGGACATGAGCTAGGACCTTAAGATTTTGCGTGAAAGGGGTACTAGCAGCCGCGTCGCACGGGAGAATGTGAACTGTGTTCATATGTGGTAAAAACCTGAGAAATCCGTCCGTTTTCGTCATTTGTTATCGAATCGACTTAAAGCCAGATCGACACATTGGCCACTCTTCTCTCTGAAACGGTTACATTTATCGTCTGCAAAGGTATGTCGCGTGCGGCGGTATGCGGTGACACTAAAAACACCATAGTTGAATACAGAAGAAGCTTCTAAGCTGATGTAATAGCCAGTAAAAAGCAGTTGAACTCAAATTTTAGTTGTCGATTATTGACTTTTTAGCTGGCTTTGGTGCCTTGGACACGAGCTAGGACCTTAAGATTTTGCATGAATGGTGGATTAGCAGCCGCGTCGCACGGGAGAATGTGAACTGTGTTCATATGTAGTGAAAACCTGAGAAATCCGCCCGTTTTCGTCATTTGTCAACAAATCGACTTAAAGCCAGATCGTCACATTGGCCGCTATTCTATGTGAAACGGTTACATTTGTCGTCGGCAAATCTATGTCGCGTGCTGCGGTATGCGGAGACACTAAAAGCACCATAGTAGAACACAGAAGAAGCATCTAAGTTGATGTAATAGCCTTTAAAAAGCAGTACAATTCAAGTTTTAGCTATCGACTATTGACTTTTTACCCCTCTTTGGTGCCTTGGACATGAGCTAGGACCTTAAGATTTTGCATGAAAGGAGGACTAGCAGCCGCTTTGCACGGGAAAATGTGAGAAGTGGACATATCTAGTAAAAACCTGAGAAATCCGCGAGCTTTCGTCATTTGTTATCGAATCGACTTAAAGCCAGATCGTCACATTGGCCGCTATACTCTCTGAAACGGTTACATTTATCGTCTGCAAAGCTATGTCGCGTGCTGCGGTATACGGAGACACTAAAAGCACCATAGTAGATTACAGATGAAACTTCTACGTTGATTTAAGAGCCAGTAAGATGCAGTACAATTCAAGTTTTAATTATCGATTATTGACGTTTTAGCCGGCCTTTGTGCCTAGGAGAAGAGCTAGGACCTTAAGATTTTGCATGAAAGGAGGACTAGCAGCAGTGTTGCACGGGAGAATGTGAAAAGTGTTCATATGTGGTAAAAACTTGAGAAATCCATCCGTTTTTGTCATTTGCTATCGAATCGACTTATAGCCAGATCGTCACATTGGCCGCTCTTCTCCCTGAAACGGTTACATTTATCGTCTGCAAAGCTATGTCGTGTGCTGCGGTATGCGGAGACACTAAAAGCAACATAGTAGAACACAGTAGAATCTTCTAAGTTGGTGTATTAAACAGTAAGAAGCAGTACAATTCAAGTTTTACTTATCGATTATTCACCTTTTACCCTTCTTTGTTGCCTTGGGCATGAGCTAGGACTTTACGATTTTGGATGAAAAGAGGACAAGCAGCCGCGTTGCACGGGAGAATGTGAAAAGAGTTTATATGTAGTAAAAACCAGAGAAATCCGTCCGTTTTCGTCATTTGTTATCGTTACGACTTAAAGCCAGATCGTCACATTGGCCGCTCTTCTGTCTGAAACGGTTACATTTATCGTCTGCAAAGCTATGTAGCGTGGTGCGGTATGCGGGGACACTTAAAGCACCATAGCAGAACACAGAAGAAGCTTCTCAGTTGATGTAATAGCCAGTAAGAAGCAGTACAATTCAAGTACTAGTTATCGATTATTCACTTTTTACCCTTCTTTGGTGTCTTGTAGATGTGCTAGGACCTTAAGATTTTGCATGGAAGGATCACTAGCAGCCGCGATGCACGGAAGAATGTCAAAAGTGTTCATATGTAGTAAAAACCTGAGAAATCCGTCCGTTTTCGTCATTTGTTAGCGAATCGACTTAAGGCCAAATCGTCACATTGGCCGCTTTTCTCTCTGAAACGGTTACATTTATCGTCTGCAAAGGTATGTCGCGTGCTGCGGTATGCGGAGACACTAAAAGCACCATAGTATACCACAGATGAAGCTTCTAAGTTGATGTAATAGCCAGTAAGAAGTAGTACAATTCAAGTTTTAGTTATCGATTATTAATTTTTTACCCTTCTTTGGTGCCTTGGACATGAGCTTGTAAGTAGGCTGTTTAGGTCTTCTTATTGGTAACGCCACATAGCGCTCGGTATGAAAAAATCACTGGCTGTGCCGTGTGCAGTCTGTGTTTAGTTTGCATTGTTGTCTGCCATTGTAGTGTTGGGCAGCGGCAGCTGGATGCTAACAGCGCGTAGCGTTGCGCAGTTGGAGGTGAGCCGCCAGCAGTGGTGGATGTGGGGAGAGAGATGGCGAAGTTTTGAAATTTGTAAGAATTGGTGTCATGAACTGATATATATATTATGACTATTAAGGTAAATACATTGTTTGTTCTCTATCAAAATCTTTCATTTGCTAACTGTACCTATCAGTAGTTAGTGCCTTCCGCAGTTTGATTCTTTTAGTTAGCTGGCAGTAGTGGCGCTCGCTGTATTGCAGTAGTTCGAGTAACGAAGATTTTTGTGAGGTAAGTGATTTGTGAAACATATAGGTTAACGTTAGTCTGGGCCATTCTTTTGTAGGGATTATTGAAAGTCAGATTGCGTTGCGCTAAAAACTATTGTGTGTCAATTTAAGCACAGTCTTGTATAATTTTTCTAAGAGGACGTTTCATATGTCGACCCTTAGCCGAGGATACCTCAATGGAATCTTCTGATTTTTTCCTTGTAGTTTGTGTAATTAGTGTAGCTTTTGTTTATTGCTAGCGCCTAATCTTAGAGTGAATTTCCTTTGTAGTTGTAGTCTTTCATTGTTGTACAGTACAACAGTTGTGGCATGCATGTAGAGTTGCACCAAGTATTTCGCAGCTGCGCTTGCAATGAACTAGATATTATTTTCAGTGCTATGTTAATGTGTTCTCTTATTTTTGCTCTTCAAATTGTGCTTTTCTGTGTTATCGTGTGAAATATTGTGACAATAATGGCGTGTGAAAAACGTAATACTAGACTACAAAGTAAACTGGGAAATGACAGTGAAGACGGAAGCAATGTGTTAGCGCCACCATGTAATGAATTCACAAATGTTCAAAGTAGTAATTTGGTAATAGTGCATAGGAAAATGGAGCGGGCTGCAAATAATGGTGTAGGAAGTGAAACAGTTAGTGAACAGGGAAGCATTATCGATCGATTGGTCGGCAACAGCTCGCGTCAGGAATCCGATATGACAGGACACAATCTTGCAAATACTGTACATTCAGGTTTTGCGTCCTCACCGTTTTCTCAAATAAGCCGAGACACATTTTCTGCTTGTCAAACTGTGAATGTTGCCGGTGCAAATGCACTGCCGTAAAGCATAGATGATCAAATTCCAGACACTAATACATTATTATTGCAATTAATGCAACAAATGAAACAAAACCAGAGACAAACACAGCAACAGTTAGACACAATGGAACAAAATCTTCAAAAGTTAGACACAATGGAACATAATCTTCATAAGTTAGACACAATGGAACAAAATCTTCAAAAGTTAGACACAATGGAACAAAATCAGAGACAAACACAGCAACAGTTGGACACAATGGAACATAATCTTCGGAAGTTAGACACCACACTTGAACAAACACGTGAAGATTTAACTACTGAGTTACATAACATTGAATCGAAATGTCAAAAAATCTGTAATGACGTAAAAACACAAATTTGTGAGCATTTTCAACCTATTTTTTCGCGGCATGAAAACTCATTACAGAATCACGCAGCAGCCATAAAAGAATTGCAAACTGTTGTTCGTGAAAATCACGACACCTTGCAAGCTAAAATGGACTCAGTTGCATCCACCGATTCGGTTATGCAACTTGCAAGAACTCAGGAAAATTTAAAGGACACAGTAGATTCGATTTCAACACAAATGGACATTCTGAAATTTGGTTCAGAAAAACACACTGAGGAAATGTGTTCACTATCGGAGAAAGTAGCCGAACTTTCGGATCAGTTCACTAATTTATCTACGAAGGTAGATGATAATTTGAATGACACAAAACCGGTAGTCTTTAATGACACAGAAGAGTGCGAACAAATTAGGAAATTCAAACAAAGTCTGAATCAAATTAGTACGCAACACCAAAGAGAAATCCGGGAAGTACAAGATCAGCTGACACAGGTAATACAACAATTACGTATTTCAGAGGACACTCGCGCTCCAATACGGAAAGAGGGACATAGAAATACGGAACAGCCACAAAATAATATCACAGGGCACTTCGGAAATTATGAAAGAAATTGGCAAGGTACACCGAATTCTGAGATGGAACCGCCGACACGACGTAACAATGACCGATATGCTACCCGCCGAGACGATGATTTTGACTATAAGCTGTTCATTACTACACGTAAATTCAAAACATTTAAGAATTCTGGCAACGACATTCATCCACAAGCGTGGCTCCATCAATTCTCTCATTGTTTTCCTCCCAACTGGTCACTAGAGCACAGATTAGAATTTATGTATGGCTACTTAGAGAATGAACCAGCTGTAAGAATGCGATCGGTCATTCACGATTGCCACAGTGAAGGAGAATTTTACCATGCCTTCCTCTCAGCATATTGGCCGCAAGCCACACAAGACCGAGTAAAACATGGCATCATGATGATGAAATATTTCGAACAATCTGAATTTTCCAGTCTTGTGAAATATTTTGAAGACATGTTGCACAAGAATCAGTACCTGTCAAACCCATACAGCCTGTCAGAACTCATCCGCATTTGCTTAATCAAATTGCCTGAACATTTACGGCATATTATTTTGGCAGGCCGTTGCAAAGACGACATTGAAGCTTTTCAGGGACTCTTACAAGAATTAGAAATTGACACTGACAATCGCGGAACGCGAAAACAGGAACACAACAATTACAGGTCACATCCGTCGCAATTCCGCTATGAAAGAAATAATAACTGGACACGACAAGGCTATTCTCACAATACAAATCGTGACCAAAACAGACACCACCCGTATGACAACCGTTGGCAGAGTAGTAATAATTACAGGGAAAGGTCACCTCTCCGCGGTAATGACTATCACAGAGAAAATCAGAGAAACAGACAATATGGGAACAAAAATAATTACTATCAAGGGAGACAGAATAACTTTAGACGCAACGGTCCAGCGCGCAGTTACGATTCAGAGAGAAATTCTCCACCACGTGACCGACAAGAAAGAAACTATGGAATCTACCGACATGACGACAGACGATATGATCGTAACGACAGACCTGAATTGCAGCAGAACTGGCGGGAATCAAACAGAGCAGGGCCCTCTCGACAAGGTGAATTTGTAGAAGTTAGGTCTCCAAATCCCAATAACGACGCGCGCCAACAAAGACACAATAGGCAATGACTCATACCGCTGGCAGCCTCAAAACGTACTTATCAAACTGACGACGCAGCTGCCGTAGCTAGTAATTACGTTAAAATGGAAGACATTAGGGACATATTACTCCAGGAACACGACGTAAAACACAACAACATTGCATATCCTGTGATTCACATTACTGTAAATGACGTAACATTTACGGCAGTACTTGACTCAGGCAGTCCCATTTCAGTAATTAGTGAAACAGCTTTTAGCAAATGCAATAAATCGAACGATTGCCCCACACTTCCGTTACGCAAGATTAAATTACAAAGTGCAGTCATTGGAAAAAGTGTAGATGTACACCAACAAACCAACTTAGAATTCTTTTGTCAGAGCCACAGCTTCTCTATGAACTTTCTTATTGTTCCATTGTTGTCGACGGAAATTATACTGGGAGTAGACTTTTTGAATGAATACAAAGCAATCTTAAACTTTCACGATGCTGAAATAAGTTTAGAGAAAGAAGGTAAGTCAATAGCTTTGAAATTTGAAGATTGGCTCTCAAACCATGACGAGTAAATTAATCGGATTTACCTTCTGTTAGACAACAGTTCGGAATTTTCTACGGAACTAGACACTAACAGTCGCTCTGCAAGTACTGACAGGGATGATATCGACGGCACAATTGAAACTAATGAGTTAATTCAGAATAAAATTCAAACAATTGAGAATTGTAATGACACTGATAGGCAGGACCTTTCTGAGATTTTACAAGCACATTCCACAGTTTTTACTCACAAAACAGGAACAATCAAGGGATTTCAATACCAATTTCGTGTTCGTGAGCATACTAAATTTTGTGTTAGACCATACGTAATTCCAGCACATTATAGGGACCGTGTTAGAACAGAAATACAATCCATGCTTGACGACGGCATTATTGAGCCTGCAGTAAGCTCATACAACAATCCATTACATGTTGTTGAGAAGAAAAATGGATCGATCAGGCTTGTCTTAGATTCGAGACAAATCAATACTATCATTATTCCTGAAACAGACAGGCCGCAAACGTTGGAAGAACTTCTTCAAAATTTTAATGGTGTAAAAGTGTTGTCTTCCATTGATCTCAGATCCAGCTTTTATCAGATCGAACTTCATCCAGAATGTAGAAAATATACAGCTTTTCTTTGTTTTGGCGTTTGTTATCAGTTTCGGAAACTTCCTTTTGGTTTGAACATTTCCTCGGCAGCATTCATTCGCGGGCTAAATTCCATATTACCTGAGCTCTTAAAACGTCACATCACCTTATATGTGGACGATATTCTGATAGCAGAAGCCTCATGGGAACAACATAATCGCATCCTGAACAGCGTGTTACATATTTTTGCAGAATCTGGAATTACAGTTAACTTGGAAAAGTCTGAATTCGGTAGGACAAAAGTGAAGTTTTTGGGACATATTATTTCTTCTGAAGGCATCCAGCCGGTTCCTGAAAAGTTAGAAGCAATCAGAGCCATTCCAATTCCATCCACAAAAAAACAAGTCCGCAGTTTTCTAGGTCTCACAAATTTTTACCGTCGTTTTCTGAATATGCAAATTCTAGTTACACCAAAACTTTGTTCTCTCACTGGAAAAAATACTATTTGGAATTGGGACGAACAAGCACAGTTGGAATTCAATTCTTTGAAAGAATCGCTCCTTAACGCGCCAATACTAGCTCATCCAGATCTTTCACAAGACTTTTGCCTAAGCACGGATTCTTCTAAAGTCGGTCTTGGTGCCCATTTATTTCAAGAAGCCACAGAAAATGACATTACTGTTCAGAAAACCATTGCTTTTGCTAGCCGAGTGCTAACAAAATCTGAAAAAAATTATTCCGTTACTGAATTAGAAGCTTTAGCTATCGTTTGGGCATTTAACAAATTCCGTTTCTTTCTTTATGGTAAGCACGTAAAAGTATACAGTGACCACCGTGCATTACAATTTCTTATGTCTTCAAAATTAAATCATGACAGGTTAAAACGTTGGGCATTGTTTCTGCAAGAATTCCACTTCACAATAGTCTACATTCCCGGCAAGGAGAACATTGTTGCGGACGCAATGTCACGCGCACCGGCTGGGCTTGAGAAAAGTAACACAGAAAGCAACCTCGAGAGAAATTTCAGTATTCTTTACATCCAGAAAGTCGCCTTTGAAAACTTCATCACCACATCTTTAAAGGACATTGCTCATGAACAAGACAAAGATCCGATTTGGAAAGACATCAAAAGTAAATGGCATGAAAAGACACACACACAGATTCGGCTTTATTATCTGGTTAGAAACAACATACTGTTCAAACGATGCACTGTTGATGACAAGCTATGGGTACTTTGCATTCCAGACGATTTTGTTAATAAGCTCATTTGGTACATTCATTTCAGCTATGCACATTTTGGTCCACGAAAATGTTATCATATTCTTCGAACGACTTGTTATTTTAACAATATGGAAAAGAGAATTCGAAGAGTCTTGTCTATTTGTAAACTTTGTCAAAAGGCGAAACCATCTACTGTCACTCATCGTGCTCCATTGTTTCCTATCATTCCTTCTAAATTAAAAGAATTTGCTGCTGTTGATCTCTTGGGACCGCTTGTCAGAACATCTAATGGATTTTCGTACGTTCTAGTCGCTGTTGAACTTACTTCAAAATTCGTTTCTTTCACTCCGTTACGTAAAGCCACTGGACGGTCTGTATTCAACGCCTTTGTTAGAAATTACTTACGTGAAGTTGGACACGTTAGTAAAGTAATTTCAGATAACGGACCGCAATTCAGATCTGCTGTTTGGTCACGCATGCTTCGTAACCATAAAATCAAATCTGTTTTTATTTCATTGTACTCACCACATTGTAACCCGTCTGAACGGATTATGAAAGAAATCAATAAGCTTTGCAGACTTTATTGTCACAGAAAGCATCAGCATTGGGACAGATATTTACACTTATTTCAAAACGTGCTGAATGAAATGCCTCATGACTCCACTGCTTTACCACCTGTTCTTGTACTGAAGAATAAAGAACCACCAAACAGAATCAGAGAGCTTGTACCTTTTCCGAATACACGTAAACTTCGACACAAAGACATAATTGATTTGGCTATTAAAAATATAAATTCTGCTGCAGACAAAAGGAAAAAATTACACGGTAAAGCAAATGCAAAGAAATTATATATTGGTCAGAAAGTTCTCATTAAAGCTCATCCATTGTCACATAAGAAGAAACACTTGAGTCACAAATTCTTTCTAGTTTACAATGGACCTTACAGAATCCGACGTATACCACATGATAATTGCGTTGAAGTTGAAACTCTGCGTACTAGGAAGAGTAAAGGTTTACACCACATTTCACATGTAAAACCGTTTATTGAAAGATAATCTGCTTTTTAACTTTGTCTTTGCCATAAAACATTTCACTTCACATTTCTAGTATGCTTTGTCACACTGAGAAACTGTTAACATGCAACAATGTTTGAAGTTTACTATCCAGTTTAGAACCTACGGAACATATTTAAACAGAAATTACGAATGCATTGTTATAGTGAACAGATGTCACAGTGTTATTGTGCGTGTACATTCTTGCTTGTTAGTTGCACGATTATGTAACGACCATAAGGTTCACATACTTAGAACATTTACCAGTATTGCTAATGGGATTTTAATGCAACATTTTGGTTTACTTGAAAATACATTCTGGATTTAAAGTACTTTCTGTGAGATACCAGATGATACAGTGGTTAGTTTATGTGACAGCTACACGATTTTATCACGACGCTACTGATGAGTGACAATTTACAACGTTGCTTTTGCAGTTTATCTGTTTTATATCTACACAGTTTTTCTGAATTTTTCTGGAAAGTAAAACATGTTTTAGTAGTAACGTTTGTGGTATAGCTACAATGAGACAGCCTTTTCTGTAGCACAACAATACGTACAGTACAGTACTTACTTCATCACGGCAATAAGTGTAATAACTATGATATCTATACTCAAAGCATTTCAATTTCGTTTATCATGAGGTAAGTACATTGACTTCTGCAGAACTTAGCCTTCGGAGGACAACAACTACGACACTTCCACAGAGATTGCCTTACAGCAAGACGCACATTTAGCGCTACAGGACACGCATTAAACTATTTATTTTTCAACATATTTTAATTACAAAGAAAGTTTTCCGTAATACATTTCATTCCATTGCTGTAATCTGTAACACTTGAGGATATAATTACATTATCCTCAGGGGGATACACGCATGCTTTGCGTACCATGTGTTTGGCAAGCACAAGGAGCCCTAGCTAATATGGTATTTGCTTATACAACTTTACACATCGGTACCATATTTCTCTAACACATAAATTACACAGCTATCTGATCATTTAACTGAGAGAGACAAACATTTACTTTACTACATCAGCGACAGATGTTTACGTAATTACACCATTGGATAACTTCACACTTACGAAGTTGTATTTTGTCTGTACTTTGTGAACTGTTCATATTTTTTCGGAACCATTGTGATACTATGAGAGCTTTGAATGACATATTTGGTATGGGATCACGATTTTTAAAGTACGTTTGAGGCAGATGACACTTTTGACAAGAGCAGAGAATTTTTTTTTTTTAGGTTTTGAAATTATTGGAGGAAGTTACGGAGATTTTGAGAGTTGACTGAGGTGTTATGATGTTATTATTACGATTACTATGTGTATTATGCTCTTGCGGTATGTTTATGATCGATAAGCCGATGCTATATGAGTCATTTGATTATGCTATGTATCTGTTATGATGAAATATTGAAGAAGTGTCGACGAATAAGGTAAGAAATAATGAGAAGAGGTTAGGGACTCTGGTTTGTGAAAAAAGTTGTTGGAAACCAAGAATCGTACTTTAAGAGTTATGAAATGTATGTAAATGCGTGAACGTATTACAATGCCGACGAAAATTTTTTGGACACTGTTATATCAATAGTATTTTGTTTCTACAGATGTGTAACACAAATTCTTGACCTGTGAATTTTTTTATATGAGCCTGCCACTGTAGCGGAAACTGGTGTCGTAAATATTTCGATAAGATAGTTAAGTGACCACCTGCATGTAATGCGTCGTGGGCACCCAGCTGCGCGACAACCACCTGACAAAAAGAAAGCCATTAGTGTGTGCCTTTCAGAGACACAGGTAAAAAAAAAGAGGCCATTATCCTCGCTATTGACATTCAATCCTTTGTAGAAAGCATCGCAAATACGCCACGCCCAAACCTGAAAACATATGATTACACTGTGAAGCTCTTAATTTATGATATTTACTGAAATGAAAGATGAGAAATATTTTATATCTATTGTCTTTCTAGCTGAGAGATTGCTCATTTTCTTTAATATCCAGTTTCTATCTGCACTGCAGCATTGGCTAAAACAAAATTTAATAGATGTACTAATATCACTATTTTCTGTCTACAGACCCAGTAAAGAATCATTTTATGATACTTTCTTAGAAAAGAGAACACAAATAGACATTTCCCTTCACAGGAATTGCAAAAATAATCTTTTTACGATTTGGTAACTTATCTGCTAGCGTATGTTTTCGTGATGCATCACTCTAGTGTTAAGATGTGACATAGGTATTAAACATTTATACTGTAACATTTTTTCTGCTTCAGCTTTGTCATGTTTAGGTATAAGTTATAGCATTTGCTGCGGCTGCTTGCCATTCATAGTGCTACTGAATGTCACTTTGTATTACTAGGTTAAGCTAATTTTATTACTGATTTATTTTTCTTGTTTGCCTTATATTAGTTGTAATATTGCTGCCTTCTTTTGCCAATTTCCATTTGTTTATCATTGATGTTTGTGTTAATTGTTTTGTGCTGCTGCATTGCCTCGTCCCTTAGTTTCGTATCTGAGCTCAGTAGATTTAAGTTAGCTTAAGAGGGGGTAGACTATATAAGAAACTAACTATGATGAATTGGAAGAAAAGCATTGAGAAGCTTTAAGAAACTGGTTTGGCCAAAAAAGTAGTGTACAGTGGAGAAAAACTATTTTTGAAAGAGGATGTGAACCGAATACAGAAAGCAGGTTTAGATAGGACTTTTTGGAAAAATGATGAACTAAGGGAGATCTCTATGCAAAATACTGCAGTAAAACAAACCCTGTCCTTTCCTTTCGTATTATCCCTCTATGTGTTTATGTACCCTTGTGTATTTGTCTTTTTCCTGTCTTTATGTGTTTAGCTAATAAGATTTATGTTGTAGAATTTTTCAAATACTATGTCATTTTCTTTGTAAATATGTTCAGACATTATTTACAGTGTTTTGTTTTAATGCTCATGTGTGAAGTTGATGTTTCAAAAGTTATTCTGAACCTTATGTATGTACTTTTGTTGTAATTTTTGTAACACTGAGATATTTGCTATTTCGATTTTTTTGTAAAGCCTGTACTACTGCAAATGTTATCTGTATTGTTATGTTCTTTAAAGATGTATTTTGTACCTTTGTTATTGCATTCTTATGTTATAAAATTGTAATTGACACCAGTTCATCAAATTAAGTAACTTGTAAATTACATTTCACGTCACACGTTTCTGTTGGTCATAGTATATGGACAATATGTGAGAAGTAGGGACTGATAGTGTTTGCACGTGTGTTAATAACTCAGTAAGGGAATGGATAACAGCATTGCTGGTTCTAAGGACAATTCAAAAACAATTTTTCTGAGTGCACAAGTGGTGGTTATGGACTTGTTATATTATCCGCAAGACTCTTCAATGGTGATTGTGCGCCTGCACAGTCAAACAGATAGCTGCTGGCCATCTCTACAAGGACTACAGTGGGTCTACACCTTTGATGACTCACCAATACCATTATTTCTACAAGGACTGCAATGGGTCTGCACCTCTGGTGGCCCACCAATACCGTAATCTCTACCAGGACTACAATGGGCCTATTCCGTGACGACCTACCTACCAATATTCTTCAAAACTTGGGCTGACTCTGCTGTGGGTTTGCTCTGTGGTGGCCCATTACCTGTCAGCATCTGAAGAGCCAGCACTGTCTTTCTGTTGGAAGGAAAACACTACTTCTTCAAGACTGCATGGAAATCCACTACTTCAGTGTGCATTTTCTTTTACTGCATAGACATTGATCAAAAACACTGCTATTTTACTATGATGAACGATCAGGACTGTCTTTATGGACTGTGAGAAAGTTTTAGCTTCTGACCAACATTGTATCAATAAGTGTGTGTATTTGATATCTTTGTTATAGTAATTATGAAAAATTTTATCAAATCATTATTGGCCACTGCCCAAAACAATTTGTAAAAATTTTTTGTGGGGAGCATGGGGGCTATGTAAATAGGCTGTTTAGGTCTTCTTATTGGTAACGCCACATAGCGCTCGGTATGAAAAAATCACTGGCTGTGCCGTGTGCAGTCTGTGTTTAGTTTGCATTGTTGTCTGCCATTGTAGTGTTGGGCAGCGGCAGCTGGATGCTAACAGCGCGTAGCGTTGCGCAGTTGGAGGTGAGCCGCCAGCAGTGGTGGACGTGGGGAGAGAGATGGCGGAGTTTTGAAATTTGTAAGAATTGGTGTCATGAACTGATATATATATTATGACTATTAAGGTAAATACATTGTTTGTTCTCTATTAAAATCTTTCATTTGCTAACTGTACCTATCAGTAGTTAGTGCCTTCCGTAGTTTGATTCTTTTAGTTAGCTGGCAGTAGTGGCGCTCGCTGTATTGCAGTAGTTCGAGTAACGAAGATTTTTCTGAGGTAAGTGATTTGTGAAACGTATACGTTAATGTTAATCAGGGCCATTCTTTCGTAGGGATTTTTGGAAGTCAGATTGCGTTGCGCTAAAATATTGTGTGTCAGTTTAAGCACAGTCGTGTATAAATTTTTCAAAGGGGACGTTTCAAGCTAGGACCTTAAGAGTTTGCATGAAAGGAGGACTAGCAGCCGCGTCGCACGGGAGAATGTGAAAAGTGTTCATATGTAGTAACAACCTGAGAAAACCGCCCGTTTTCGTCATTTGTTATCGAATCGACTTAAAGCCAGATCGTCACATTGGCCGCTATTGTCTCTGAAACGGTTACATTTATTGTGTGCAAAGCTATGTCGCGTGGTGCGGTATGCGGAGACACTAAAAGCACCATAGTAGAACACAGAAGAAGCTTTTAAGTTGAAGTAATAGCCATTAAGAAGCAGTACAATTCAAGTTTTAGTTATCGATTATTGACTTTTTAACCGGCTTTGGTGCCTTGGACATGAGCTAGTACCTTACGATTTTGCATGAATCGAGGTCTAGCAGCCACGTTGCACGGGAGAATGTGAAAGGTGTTCATATGTAGTAAAAACAAGAGATATCCGTCCGTTTTCGTAATTTAGTATCGAATCGACTTAAGGCCAAATCGTCACACTGCCTGCTCTGTTCTCTGATAGGGTTACATTTAACGTCTGCAAAGCTATATCGCGTGCTGCGGTACGTGGAGACACTAAAAGAACCACAGTAGAACACAGTAGAATCTTCGAAGTTGATGTAATAGCCAGTTAGAAGCAGTAAAATTCAAGTTTTAATTATCGATTATTGACTTTTTAGCTGGCTGTGGTGTCTTGGACATGAGCTAAGACCTAAAGATTTTGCATGAAGGGAAGTCAGGGAGCCGCGTTGCACGGACGAATGTGAAAAGTGTTCACATGTAGTGAAAACCTGAAAAATCCGTCCGTTTTCGTTATTTATTATCGAATCGACTTAAAGCCAGGTCGTCACATTGGCCGCCCTTCTCTCTGAAATGGTTACATTTATCGTCTGCAAAGCTATGTCGCGTGCTGCAGTATGCGGAGACACTAAAAGCACCATAGTAGAATACAGAACAAGCTTCTAAGTTGATGTAACAGCCACTAAGAAGCAGTACAATTCCAGTTTTAGTTATCGATTATTGACTTTTTAACCGGCTTTGATACCATGGACATGAGCTAGTACCTTAAGATTTTGCATGAAAGGAGGACTAGCAGCCACGCTGCATGAGAGAATGTGAAAATTGTTCAGATGTAGTAAAAACCTGAAAAATCCGTCCGTTTTCGTCATTTGTTATCGAATCGACTTAAAGCCAGATCTTCACATTGGCGCTCTTCTTTCAGAAATGGTTACATTTATCGTCTGCAAAGCAATGTCGCGTGCTGCGGTATGCCGAGACACTAAAGGCACCATAGTACAACAGAAAAGAAGCTTCTAAGTTGATGTAATAGCCAGTAGGAAGCAGTACAATTGAAGTTTTAGTTATGGATTATTGACTTTTTACCCCTCTTTGGTGCCTTGGACATGAGCTAGGCATTAAAGATTTTTGTATTAAAGGAGGACTAGCAGCCGCGTTGCACGGGAGAATGTGAAAAGTGGTAATATGTAGTAAAAACCTGAGAAATCCGCCCGTTTTCGTCATTTGTTATAGAATCGACCTAAAACCAGAACGTCACATTGGCCGCTATTCTCTCTGAAACGGTTACATTTATCGTGTGCAAAGCTATGGCGCGTGCTGCGGTATGCGGAGACACTAAAAGCACGATAGTATAAAACAGATAAAGCTTCTAAGTTGATGTAATAGCCAGTAAGAAGCAGTACAATTGAAGTTTTAGTTATCGATTATTGACTTTTTACCCTTCTTTGGTGCCTTGGACAAGAGCTAGGCCCTTAAGATTTTTGCATTAAAGGAGGACTAGCAGCCGCGTTGCACGGGAGAATGTGAAAAGTGTTCATTTGTAGTAAAAACCTGAGAAATCCGCCCGTTTTCGTCATTTGTTATCGAATCGACTTAATGCCAGATCGGCACATTGGCCGCTATTCTCTCTGAAACGGTCACAGTTATCGTCTGCAAAGCTATGTCGCGTACTGCGGTATGCGGAGACACTAAAAGCACCATAGTTGAACACAGAAGAAGCTTCTAGGTTTATGTAATAGCCAGTAAGGACAGTACAATTCAAGTTTTATCTATCGATTATTGATTTTTAGCTGATTTGTTTCCTTGGACATGAGCTAGGACCTAAAGATTTTGCACGAAATGAGGAGAAGCAGCCGCGTTGCACGGGAGAATGTGAAAAGTGTTCATATGTAGTAAAAACCTGAGAAATCCGTCCGTTTTCAACATTTGTTATCGAATGGACTTAAAGCCAGATCGTCACATTGGCCGCTTTTCTCTCTGAAACGGTTACATTTATCGTGTGCAAAGCCATATCGAGTGCTGCGGTATGTGGAGACACTAAAAGCACCACAGTAGAACACAGAAGAAGCTTCGAAGTTGATATAATAGCCAGTAAGAACACTACAATTCAATTTTTAGCTATCGATTATTGACTTTTAATCTGGTTTGTTTCCTTGGACATGAGCTAGGACCTAAAGATTATGCATGAAAGGAGGACTAGCAGCCGAGTTGCACGGGAGAATGTGAAAAGTTTCATATGTAGTAAAAAACTGAGAAATACGACCGTTTTCGTCATTTGCTATCGAATCGACTTATAACCAGATAGTCATACTGGCCGCTCTTTTCTCTGAAACGATTACATTTATCTTGTGCAAAGCTATGTCGCTTGCTGCGGTATGCCTGGACACTAAAAGCACCATAGTAGAACACAGAAGAAGCTTCTAAGTTGATGTGATAGCCAGTAAGAAGCAGTACAATTCAAGTTTTGGTTATCGATTTTTGACTTTTTAGCCGGCTCTGGCGCCTTGAACATGAGCTGCGACATTACGATTTCGAATGATGGGAGATCTAGCCGCCGAGTTGCACGGGAGAATGTGGGAAGTGTTTGTATGTAGTAAAAACCTGAGAAATTCGCCCGTTTTCGTCATTTGCTATCAAATCGACTTAATGCCAGATCGCCATATTGGCCGCTCGTCTCTCTGAAACGGTTACATTTATCTTGTGTAAAGCTGTCTAGCGTGCTGCGGTATGCGGAGACACTAAAGGCACCATAATTGAACACTGAAGAAGCTTGTAGGTTGATGTAATAGCCAGTAATGCCAGTACAATTCAAGTTTTAGCTATCGATTATTGATTTTTAGCCGGCTTTGTTTCTTTCGACATGAGTTAGGACCTAAAGATTTTGCATGAAAGGAGGACGAGCAGCCGCGTTGCACGGCAGAATGTGAAAAGTGTTCATATGTAGTAAAAACCTGAGAAATCTGTCCGTGTTCGTCATTTGTTATCGAATGGACTTAAAGCCAGATCGTCACATTGGCCGCTTTTCTCTCTGAAAAGGTTACATTTATCGTGTGCGAAGCTATATCGATTGCTGCGGTATGTGGAGACACTAAAAGCACCACAACAGAACACAGAAGAAGCTTCTATGTTGATGTGATAGCCAGTACGAAGCAGTACAATTTAAGTTTTAGTTATCGATTATTGACTTTTTAGACGGCTTTGGTGCCTTGGACATGGGCTAGGACCTAAAGATTGTGCATGAAAGGAGGACTAGCAGCCGAGTTTCACGGGAGAAAGTGAAAAGTGTTCATATGTAGTAAAAACCTGAGAAATCCAACTGTTTTCTCATTTCTTAACGAATCGACTTAAAGCCAATTCGTCACATTGGCCGCTATTCTCACTAAAACGGTTACTTTTATCGTCTGCAAAGCTATGTCGCGTGCTGCGGTATGCGGAGACACTGAAAGTAGCATAGTAGAACACAGAAGAACCTTCAAAATTGATGTAGTAGCCAGTAAGAAGTAGTACAATTCAAGTTTTAGATATAGATTATTGACTTTTTAGCTTCTTTGCTGGCTTGGACATGTGCTAGAACCTTAAGATTTTGCATGAAGGGAAGTCTAGCTGCCGCATTGTACGGGAGAATGTGAAATGTGTTCATATGTAGTAAAAACCTGAGAAATCCGTCCGTTTTCGTCATTTGCTATCGAATCGACTTAATGCCAGATCGCCACATTGGCCGCTCTTTTCTCTTAAACGGTTACATTTATCGTGTGCCAAGCTATGCCGCGTGCTGAGGTATGCGGAGACACTAAAAGTACCACAGTAGAACACAGAAGAAGCTTGTGAGTTAATATAATAGCCATTAAGAAGGAGTACAATTCAAGTTTTAGTTAACGATTACTGATTTTTTAGCCGGCTTTGTTTCTTTGGACATGAGTTAGGACCTAAAGATTTTGCATGAAAGGAGGACTAGCAGCCGCGTTGCACGGGAGAATGTGAAAAGTGGTAATATGTAGTAAAAACCTGAGAAATCCGCCCGTTTTCGTCATTTGTTATAGAATCGACCTAAAACCAGATCGTCACATTGACCGCTTTTCTCCCTGAAACGGTTAAATTTATCGTGTGCAAAGCTATATCGAGTGCTGCGGTATGTGGAGACACCTGGTAAGGATCCCACACTGCGCATGAATATTCTAACAGAGGACGAACGAGTGTAGTGTAAGCTGTCTCTTTAGTGGAGTTGTTGCATCTTCTAAGTGTCCTGCAAATGAACCGCAACCTTTGGCTCGCCTTCCCGACATTATTATCTATGTGGTCCTTCCAACTGAAGTTGTTCGTAATTTTAACACCCAGGTACTTAGTTGAACTGACAGCCTTGAGAATTGTACTATTTATCGAGTAATGGAATTTCAGCGGATTTCTTTTGGAACTCATGTGGATCATCTCACACTTAATACCAGATCGTCACATTGGCCGCTATTCTCTATGAAATGGTTACACGTTTTGTCTGTAAAGCTATGTCGCGTGCTGCGGTATGCGGAGACACTAAAAGCACCATAGTAGAACACAGAAGAAGTTTCTAAGTTGATGTAATAGGCAGTAAGAAGCAGTACAATTCGTTTTAGTTATCGATTATCGACTTTTTAGCCGGCTTTGGTGCCTTGGACATGAGCTAGTACCTTATGATTTTGCCTTAAGCGAGGTCTAGCAGCCATGTTGTACGCGGGAATGTGAAATGATTTCATATCTAGTAAAAACCTTAAAAAGAGCTCGTTTTCGTCGTTTGCTATCGAATCGACTTAATTACTAGATCGTCACATTGGCCGCTCTTCTCTAAGAAACGGTTACATTTATCGTCTGCAAAGCTGTGTCGCGTGCTGTGGTATGCAAAGACACTAAAAGCACCATAGTAAAACGCAGAGGAAGCTTGTAAGTTGACGTGATAGCCAGTAAGAAGCAATACAAATGAAGTTTAAGTTTTCTATTATTGTCTATTTAGCTGGCTATAGTGCCTTGGATATGAGCTAGGACCTTAAGATTTTGCATGAAGGGAGGTCTATCAGCCCGCGTTGCACGGTAGAATGTGAAAAGTGTTCATATGTAGTAAAAAACCTGTAAAACCCGCCCGGTTTCGTCATTTCCTATCGAATCGACTTAATGCCAGAACGCCACATTGGCCGCTCTTGTCTAAGAAACGGTTACACTTTCCGTCTGCAAAGCTATGTCGCGTGCCGTGGTATGCGAAGACACTAAAAGGACCATAGTAGAACGCAGAAGAAGCTTCTAAGTTGATGTGATAGATAGTAAGAAGCAGTAGAAATCAAATTTAGTTTTCAATTATTGTCTTTTTAGCCGGCTTTGGTGGCTTGGACATGAGATAGGACCTTAAAATATTGCATGAAGAGAGGTCTAGCAGCCACATTGAACGGTAGAATGTGAAAGGTGTTCGTATGTAGTAAAAACCTGTAAAATCCGCCCGTTTTCGTCCTTGGCTATCGAATCGACTCTAAGCCAGATCGTCACACTGGCCGCTCTTCTCTTTGAAACTGTTACACGTTTCGTCTGCAAAGCTATTTCACTTGCTGTGGTATGCGGAGACACTAAAAGCACCATAGTAGAACATAAAACAAGCTTCTAAGATGATGTAATAGCCAGTAAGAAGAAGTAAAATTCAAGTTCGAGTTATCGATTATGGTTTTTTTAGCCGGCTTTGGTGCCTTGGACATGAGCTACTACCTTAAGATTTTGCCTGAAGGGAGGTCTAGCAGCCACGTTGCACGGGAGCATGTGAAAAGTGTACATATGTAGTAAAAACCTATAAAATCCGCCCGTTTTCGTCATTTGCTATCGAATCGACTCAATGCCAGATCGTCACATTGGCCGCTCCTATCTAAGAAACGGTTACACTTTCCGTCTGCAAAGCTACGTCGCGTGCTGTGGTATGCGAAGACACTAAAAGACCATAGTAGAACGCAGAAGAAGCTTCTAAGTTGATGTGATAGCCAGTAAGAAGCTATACAAATCAAGTTTTAGTTGTCGATTATTGACTTTTTAGCCGGCTTTGGTGCCTTGGAGAAGAGCTAGGACCTTAAGGTTTTGCATGATGTGAGGTCTAGCAGCCACGTTGCACGGAAGGGTGTGAAAGGTGTTCGAATGTAGTAAAAACCTCTAAAATCCGCCCGTTTTCGTCACTTGCTATCGAATCGACTTAATGCCAGATCGTCACATTGGCCGATCTTCTCTATGAAACGGTTACACTTTTCGTCTGCAAAGCTATTTCACTTGCTGCGGTATGCGGAGACACTAAAAGCACCATAGTAGAACATAAAACAAGCTTCTTAGTTGATGTAATAGCCAGTAAGAAGAAGTAAAATTCAAGTTCGAGTTATCGATTATTGTTTTTTTAGCCGGCTTTCGCGCCGTGGACATGAGCTAGTTCCTTGAGATTTTGCCTGAAGGGAGGTCTAGCAGCCACGTTGCACGGGAGAATGTGAAAAGTGTTCACATGTAGTAAAAACCTGTAAAATCTGCCCGTTTTCGTCATTTGCTATGGAATCGACTTAATGCCAGATCGTCACATTGGCCGCTCGTCTCTGTGAAATTGTTACACTTTTCGTCTGCAAAGCTATGTCTGCTGCTACGGTATGCGGAGACAGTAAAAGCAACATAGTAGAACACAAAAGAAGCTTCTAAGTTGATGTAATTGCCAGTGAGAAGCAGTACAATGAAAATTTTAGTTATCGATTATTGAATTTTTAGTCGGCTTTGGTGCCGTGGACATGAGCTAGTTCCTTGAGATTTTGCCTGAAGGGAGGTCTAGCAGCCACGTTGCACGGGAGAATGTGAAAAGTGTACATTTGTAGTAAAAACCTGTAAAATCCGCCTGTTTTCGTCATTTGCTGTCGAATCGACTCAATGCCAGATCGTCACATTGCCCGCTCTTCTCTAAGAAACGGTTACACTTTCCGTCTGCAAAGCTACGTCGCGTGCTGTGGTATGCGAAGACACTAAAAGGACCATAGTAGAACGCAGAAGAAGCTTCTAAGTTGATGTGATAGCCCGTAAGAAGCTATACAAGTCAAGTTTAAGTTTTCTATTATTGTCTATTTAGCTGGCTATGGTGCCTTGGATATGAGCTAGGACCTTAAGATTTTGCATGAAGGGAGGTCTATCAGCCCGCGTTGCACGGTAGAATGTGAAAAGTGTTCATATGTAGTAGAAACCTGTAAAATCCGCCCGTTTTCGTAATTTGCTGTCGAATCGACTTCATGCCAGATCGTCACAATGTCCGCTCCTCTCTATGAAACGGTTATATTTATCGTCAGCAAAGCTATGTCTTTTGCTGCTGTATGCGGAGACACTAAAAGCACCAAGTAGAACATAAAATAAGCTTCGAAGTTGATGTAATAGCCAGTAAGAAGCAGTACAATTCAAGTTTTAGGTATCGGTTATTCACTTTGTAGCCGGCTTTGGTGCCTTGGACAATAGCTAGGACCTTAAGAGTATGCATGAAGAGAGGTCTAGCGGCCACGTATCACGGGAGAATGTAAAAAGTGTTCATATGTAGTGAAAACCTGTAAAATCGGCCCGGTTTCGACATTTCCTATCGAATCGACTTAATGCCAGATCGCCACATTGGCCGCTCTTCTCTAAGAAACGGTTACACTTTCCATCTGCAAAGCTATGTCGCGTGCCGTGGTATGCGAAGACACTAAATGGACCATAGTAGAACGCAGATGAAGCTTCTAAGTTGATGTGATAGTCAGAAAGAAGCACTACAAATCAAGTTTTAGTTATCGATTATTGACTTTGTAGCCGGATTTGGTATCTTGGACATGAGCTAGGAACCTACGATTTTGCATGAAGAGAGGTCTAGTAGCCACATTGCACGGGAGAATGTGAAAAGTGTTCATATGTTGCAGAAACCTGTAAAATCGGCCAGTTTTCTTCATTTGCTATCGAATCGACTTAAAGCCAGATCGTCACATTGGCCGCTCTTCTCATTGAAACGGTTACATTTTTCGTCTGCAAAGCTATGACACGTGCTGCGGTATGCGGAGACACTAAAAGCATCATAGTAGAACATAAAACATGCTTCTAACTTGATGTAATAGCCAGTAAGAGGAAGTAAAATTCAAGTTTGAGTTATCGATTATTGCCTTTTTAGCCGGCTTTGGTGCCTTGGACATGAACTAGGACCTTAAGTGTATGCATGAAGAGAGGTCTAGCAGCCACGCTTCACGGGAGAATGTAAAAAGTGTACATATGTAGTAAAAACCTGTAAAATCCAACTGTTTTCGTCATTTCCTATCGAATCGTCTTAATGCCAGATCGTCACATTGGCCGCTCTTCTCTAAGAAACGGTTACATTTATCGTCTGCAAAGCTGTGTCGCGTGCTGTGGTATGCGAAGACACTAAAAGGACCATAGTAGAACGCAGACGAAGCTTCTAAGTTGATGTGATAGCCAGTAAGAAGCTATACAAATCAAGTTTTAGTTGTCGATTATTGACTTTTCAGCCGGCTTTGGTGCCTTGGACAAGAGCTAGTACCTTAAGATTTTGCCTGAAGAGAGGTCTATTACCACGTTGCGCGGGAGAATGTGAAAAGTGTTCGTATGTAGTAAAAACCTGTAAAATCTGTCTGTTTTCGTTATTTGCTATCGAATCGACTTAATGCCAGATCGTCACATTGGCCGCTCTTCTCTATGAAACGGATACACTTTTCGTCTGCAAAGCTATGTCGGGTGCTGCGGTATTTGGAGACAGTAAAAGCAATATAGTAGAACACAAAAGAAGCTTCTAAGTTGATGTAATTGCCAGTAAGAAGCAGTACAATTCAAATTTTAGTTATCGATTATTGATTTTTTAGTCGGCTTTGGTGCCTTGGACAAGAGCTAGGACCTTAAGGTTTTGCATGAAGTGAGGTCTAGCAGCCACGTTGCACGGAAGGGTGTGAAAGGTGTTCGAATGTAGTAAAAACCTCTAAAATCCGCCCGTTTTCGTCACTTGCTATCGAATCGACTTAATGCCAGATCGTCACATTGGCCGATCTTCTCTATGAAACGGTTACACTTTTCGTCTGCAAAGCTATTTCACTTGCTGCGGTATGCGGAGACACTAAAAGCACCATAGTAGAACATAAAACAAGCTTCTTAGTTGATGTAATAGCCAGTAAGAAGAAGTAAAATTCAAGTTCGAGTTATCGATTATTGTTTTTTTAGCTGGCTTTCGCGCCGTGGACATGAGCTACTGAAGGGAGGTCTAGCAGCCACGTTGCACGGGAGAATGTGAAAAGTGTTCATATGTAGTAAAAACCTGTAAAATCTGCCCGTTTTCGTCATTTGCTATGGAATCGACTTAATGCCAGATCGTCACATTGGCCGCTCTTCTCTGTGAAATTGTTACACTTTTCGTCTGCAAAGCTATGTCGCGTGCAGCGGTATGCGAAGACACTAAAAGGACCATAGTAGAACGCAGAAGAAACTTCTAAGTTGATGTGATAGATAGTAAGAAGCAGTAGAAATCAAATTTAGTTTCCGATTATTGTCTTTTTAGCCGGCTTTGGTGCGTTGGACATGAGCTAGGACCTTAAAATATTGCATGAAGGGAGATCTAGCAGTCACGTTGAACGGTAGAATGTGAAAGGTGTTCGAATGTAGTAAAAGCCTCTAAAATCCGCCCGTATTCGTCATTTGCTATGGAATCGACTGAAAGCCAGATCGCCACACTGGCCGCTCTTCTCTATGAAAATCTTACACGTTTCGTCTATAAAGCTATGTCGCGTCCTGCTGTATGCGGATACACTAAAAGCACAATCGTAGATCACACAAGAAGTTTCTAAGTTGGTGTAATAGCCAGTAAGAAGCAGTACAATTCAAGTTTTAGTTTTCGATTATTGACATTTTTGCCACCTTTGGTCCATGGACATGAGCTCGAACCTTAAGATTTTGCATGAAGGGAGGTCTAGCAGACCGCGTTGCACGGTAGAATGTGAAAGTTGTTTGTAGGTAGTAAAAACCTGTAAAATCCAAGCGTTTTCGTCATTTGCTATCGAATCGACTTAATGCCAGATCGTCACATTGGCCACTCTTCTCTATGAAACAGTTACACGTTTCGTCTGTAATGCTATGTCGCGTGCTGCGGTATGCGGAGACACTAAAATCACCATAGTAGAACACAAAAGAAGCTTCTAAGTTGATGTAATTGCCAGTAAGAAGCAGTACAATTCAAGTTTTAGTTATCGATTATTGACATTTTTGCCACCTTTGGTCCATGGACATGAGCTCGAACCTTAAGATTTTGCATGAAGGGAGGTCTAGCAGACCGCGTTGCACGGTAGAATGTGAAAGTTGTTTGTAGGTAGCAAAAACCTGTAAAATCCGCCCGTTTTTGTCATTTGCTATCGAATCGACTCAATGCCAGATCGTCACATTGGCCGCTCCTCTCTAAGAAACGGTTACACTTTCCATCTGCGAAGGTACGTCGCGTGCTGTGGTATGCGAAGACACTAAAAGGACCATAGTAGAACGCAGAAGAAGCTTCTAAGTTGATGTGATAGCCAGTAAGAAGCTTTACAAATCAAGTTTTAGCTGTCGATTATTGACTTTTTAGCCGGCTTTGGTGCCTTGGACAAGGGCTAGGACCTTAAGGTTTTGCATGAAGTGAGGTCTAGCAGCCACGTTGCACGGAAGGGTGTGAAAGGTGTTCGAATGTTGTAAAAACCTCTAAAATCCGCCCGTTTTCGTCACTTGCTGTCGAATCGACTCAATGCCAGATCGTCACATTGGCCGCTCTTCTCTAAGAAACGGATACACTTTCCGTCTGCAAAGCTATGTCGCGTGCTGCGGTATGCGGAGACACGAAAAGCACAATCGTAGATCACACAAGAAGCTTCGAAGTTGGTGTAATAGCCAGTAAGAAGCAGTACAATTCAAGTTTTAGTTATCGATTATTGACATTTTTGCCATCTTTGGTCCATGGACATGAGCTCGAACCTTAAGATTTTGCATGAAAGGAGGTCTAGCAGCAAGCGTTGCACGGTAGAATGTGAAAGGTGTTCGTAGGTAGTAAAAACCTGTAAAATCCGAGCGTTTTCGTCATTTGCTATCGAATCGACTTAATGACATATCGTCACCTTGGTCGCTCTTCTCTATGAAACGGTTACACGTTTCGTCTGTAATGCTATGTCGCGTGCTACGGTATGCGAAGACACTAAAATCACAATAGTAGAACACAGAAGAAGCTTCTAAGTTGATGTATTAGCCAGTGAGAAGCACTACAATTTTAGTTTTAGTTATCGATTATTGTCTCTTTAGCCGCCTTAGGTGCCTTCGACATGAGCTAGTACCTTAAGATTTTGCCTGAAGAGAGGTCTATTACCACGTTGCGCGTGAGAATGTGAAAAGTGTTCATATGTATTAAAAACCTGTAAAATCTGCCCGTTTTCGTTATTTGCTATCGAATCGACTTAATGCCATATCGTCACATTGGCCGCTCTTCTCTATGAAACGGTTACACTTTTCGTCTGCAAAGCTATGTTGTGTGCTGCGGTATGTGGAGACAGTAAAAGCAACATAGTAGAACACAAAAGAAGCTTCTAAGTTGATGTAATTGCCAGTAAGAAGCAGTAATATTAAAATTTTAGTTATCGATTATTGATTTTTTAATCGGCTTTGGCGCCGTGGACATGAGCTAGTTCCTTGAGATTTTGCCTGAAGGGAGGTCTAGCAGCTACGTTGCACGGTAGAATGTGAAAGGTGTTCGTAGGTATTAAAAACCTGTAAAGTCTGCCGGTTTGCGTTATTTGCTATCGAATCGACTTAATGCCAGATCGTCACATTGGCCGATCTTCTCTATGAAACGGTTACACTTTTCGTCTGCAAAGCTATTTCACTTGCTGCGGTATGCGGAGACACTAAAAGCACCATAGTAGAACATAAAAAAAGCTTCTTAGTTGATGCAATAGCCAGTAATAAGAAGTAAAATTCAAGTTCGAGTTATCGATTATTGTTTTTTTAGCCTGCTTTGGCGCCGTGGACATGAGCTAGTTCCTTGAGATTTTGCCTGAAGGGAGGTCTAGCAGCCACGTTGCACGGGAGAATGTAAAAAGTGTTCATATGTAGTAAAAACCTGTAAAATCTGCCCGTTTTCGTCATTTGCTGTCGAATCGACGGAAATGCCAGATCGTCACATTGCCCGCTCCTCTCTAAGAAACGGTTACACTTTCCGTCTGCAAAGCTACGTCGCGTGCTGTGGTAATCGAAGACACTAAAAGGACCATAGTAGAACGCAGAAGAAACTTCTAAGTTGATGTGATAGATAGTAAGAAGCAGTAGAAATCA
This sequence comes from Schistocerca gregaria, assembly GCF_023897955.1. NCBI lineage: Eukaryota > Metazoa > Arthropoda > Insecta > Orthoptera > Acrididae > Schistocerca > Schistocerca gregaria. Next base: position 23,923,834 of record NW_026061710.1, read on the forward strand.
AATTTAGTTTCCGATTATTGTCTTTTTAGCCGGCTTTGGTGCGTTGGACATGAGCTAGGACCTTAAAATATTGCATGAAGAGAGATCCAGCAGCCAAGTTGAACGGTAGAATGTGAAAGGTGTTCGAATGTAGTAAAAGCCTCTAAAATCCGCCCGTAATCGTCATTTGCTATGGAATCGACTGAAAGCCAGATCGTCACATTGCCCACTCTTCTCTAAGAAACGGTTACACTTTCCGTCTGCAAAGCGACGTCGCGTGCTGTGGTATGCGAAGACACAAAAAGGACCATAGTAGAACGCAGAAGAAGCTTCTAAGTTGATGTGATAACCAGTAAGAAGCTATACAAATCAAGTTTTAGTTGTCGATTATCGACTTTTTAGCCGGCTTTGGTGCCTTGGACAAGAGCTAGGAACTTAAGGTTTTGCATGAAGTGAGGTCTAGCAGCCACGTTGCACGGAAGGGTGTTAAAGGTGTTCGAATGTAGTAAAAACCCCTAAAATCCGCCTGTTTTCGTCCTTTGCTATCGAATCGACTCAAAGCCAGATCGTCACACTGGCCGCTCTTCTCTATGAAACTCTTACACGTTTCGTCTGTAAAGCTATGTCGCGTCCTCCTGTATGAGGATACACTAAAAGCACAATCGTAGATCACACAAGACGTTTCTAAGTTGGTGTAATAGCCAGTAAGAAGCAGTACAATTCAAGTTTTAGTTTTCGATTATTGACATTTTTGCCACCTTTGGTCCATGGACATGAGCTCAAACTTTAAGATTTTGCATGAAGGAAGGTCTAGCAGACCGCGTTGCACGGTAGAATGAGAAAGTTGTTTGTAGGTAGTAAAAACCTGTAAAATCCGAGCGTTTTCGTCATTTGCTATCGAATCGACTTAATGCCAGATCGTCACATTGGCCGCTCTTCTCTATGAAACAGTTACACGTTTCGTCTGTAATGCTATGTCGCGTGCTGCGGTATGCGGAGACACTAAAAGCACAATAGTAGATCACACAAGAAGCTTCTAAGTTGGTGTAATAGCCAGTAAGAAGCAGTACAATTCAAGTTTTAGTTATCGATTATTGACATTTTTGCCATCTTTGGTGTCTTGGACATGAGCTAGAACCTTAGGATTTTGCATGAATGGAGGTGTAGCTACCCGCATTGCACGGTAGAATGTGAAAAGTGTTCATATGTAGTAAAAACCTGTAAAATCTACCCGTTTTCGTCATTTGCTATCGAATCGACTCAATGCCAGATCGTCACATTGGCCGCTCCTCTCTAAGAAACGGTTACACTTTCCATCTGCAAAGGTACGTCGCGTGCTGTGGTATGCGAAGACACTAAAAGGACCATAGTAGAACGCAGAAGAAGCTTCTAAGTTGATGTGATAGCCAGTAAGAAGCTTTATAAATCAAGTTTTAGCTGTCGATTATTGACTTTTTAGCCGGCTTTGGTGCCTTGGACAAGAGCTAGGACCTTAAGGTTTTGCATGAAGTGAGGTCTAGCAGCCACATTGCACGGAAGGGTGTGAAAGGTGTTCGAATGTTGTAAAAACCTCTAAAATCCGCCCGTTTTCGTCACTTGCTGTCGAATCGACTCAATGCCAGATCGTCACATTGGCCGCTCTTCTCTAAGAAACGGATACACTTTCCGTCTGCAAAGCTATGTCGCGTGCTGCGGTATGCGGAGACACGAAAAGCACAATCGTAGATCACACAAGAAGCTTCGAAGTTGGTGTAATAGCCAGTAAGAAGCAGTACAATTCAAGTTTTAGTTATCGATTATTGACATTTTTGCCATCTTTGGTCCATGGACATGAGCTCGAACCTTAAGATTTTGCATGAAGGGAGGTCTAGCAGCAAGCGTTGCACGGTAGAATGTGAAAGGTGTTCGTAGGTAGTAAAAACCTGTAAAATCCGAGCGTTTTCGTCATTTGCTATCGAATCGACTTAATGACATATCGTCACCTTGGTCGCTCTTCTCTATGAAACGGTTACACGTTTCGTCTGTAATGCTATGTCGCGTGCTACGGTATGCGAAGACACTAAAATCACAATAGTAGAACACAGAAGAAGCTTCTAAGTTGATGTATTAGCCAGTGAGAAGCACTACAATTTTAGTTTTAGTTATCGATTATTGTCTCTTTAGCCGGCTTTGGTGCCTTTGACATGAGCTAGTACCTTAAGATTTTGCCTGAAGAGAGGTCTATTACCACGTTGCGCGTGAGAATAAGAAAAGTGTTCATATGTACTAAAAACCTGTAAAATCTGCCCGTTTTCGTTATTTGCTATCGAATCGACTTAATGCCATATCGTCACATTGGCCGCTCTTCTCTATGAAGTGGTTACACTTTTCGTCTGCAAAGCTATGTTGTGTGCTGCGGTATGTGGAGACAGTAAAAGCAACATAGTAGAACACAAAAGAAGCTTCTAAGTTGATGTAATTGCCAGTAAGAAGCAGTAATATTAAAATTTTAGTTATCGATTATTGATTTTTTAGTCGGCTTTGGCGCCGTGGACATGAGCTAGTTCCTTGAGATTTTGCCTGAAGGGAGGTCTAGCAGCTACGTTGCACGGTAGAATGTGAAAGGTGTTCGTAGGTAGTAAAAACCTGTAAAGTCTGCCCGTTTGCGTTATTTGCTATCGAATCGACTTAATGCCAGATCGTCACATTGGCCGATCTTCTCTATGAAACGGTTACACTTTTCGTCTGCAAAGCTATTTCACTTGCTGCGGTATGCGCAGACACTAAAAGCACCATAGTAGAACATAAAAAAAGCTTCTTAGTTGATGTAATAGCCAGTAAGAAGAAGTAAAATTCAAGTTCGAGTTATCGATTATTGTTTTTTTAGCCGACTTTGGCGCCGTGGACATGAGCTAGTTCCTTGAGATTTTGCCTGAAGGGAGGTCTAGCAGCCACGTTGCACGGGAGAATGTGAAAAGTGTTCATATGTAGTAAAAACCTGTAAAATCTGCCCGTTTTCGTCATTCGCTATGGAATCGACTTAATGCCAGATCGTCACATTGGCCGCTCCTCTCTAAGAAACGGTTACACTTTCCGTCTGCAAAGCTACGTCGCGTGCTGTGGTATGCGAAGACACTAAAAGGACCATAGTAGAACGCAGAAGAAACTTCTAAGTTGATGTGATAGATAGTAAGAAGCAGTAGAAATCAAATTTAGTTTCCGATTATTGTCTTTTTAGCCGGCTTTGGTGCGTTGGACATGAGCTAGGACCTTAAAATATTGCATGAAGAGAGATCTAGCAGCCACGTTGAACTGTAGAATGTGAAAGGTGTTCGAATGTAGTAAAAGCCTCTAAAATCCGCCCGTATTCGTCATTTGCTATGGAATCGACTGAAAGCCAGATCGTCACATTGCCCGCTCTTCTCTAAGAAACGGTTACACTTTCCGTCTGCAAAGCGACGTCGAGTGCTGTGGTATGCGAAGACACTAAAAGGACCATAGTAGAACGCAGAAGAAGCTTCTAAGTTGATGTGATAGCCAGTAAGAAGCTATACAAATCAAGTTTTAGTTGCCGATTATCGACTTTTTAGCCGGCTTTGGTGCCTTGGACAAGAGCTAGGAACTTAAGGTTTTGCATGAAGTGAGGTCTAGCAGCCACGTTGCACGGAAGGGTGTTAAAGGTGTTTGAATGTACTAAAACCCCCTAAAATCCGCCCGTTTTCGTCCTTTGCTATCGAATCGACTCAAAGCCAGATCGTCACACTGGCCGCTCTTCTCTATGAAACTCTTACACATTTCGTCTGTAAAGCTATGTCGCGTCCTGCTGTATGCGGATACACTAAAAGCACAATCGTAGATCACACAAGAAGTTTCTAAGTTGGTGTAATAGCCAGTAAGAAGCAGTACAATTCAAGTTTTAGTTTTCGATTATTGACATTTTTGCCACCTTTGGTCCATGGACATGAGCTCAAACCTTAAGATTTTGCATGAAGGAAGGTCTAGCAGACCGCGTTGCACGGTAGAATGTGAAAGTTGTTTGTAGGTAGTAAAAACCTGTAAAATCCAAGCGTTTTCGTCATTTGCTATCGAATCGACTTAATGCCAGATCGTCACATTGGCCGCTCTTCTCTATGAAACAGTTACACGTTTCGTCTGTAATGCTATGTCGCGTGCTGCGGTATGCGGAGACACTAAAATCACCATAGTAGAACACAAAATAAGCTTCTAAGTTGATGTAATTGCCAGTAAGAAGCAGTACAATTCAAGTTTTAGTTATCGATTATTGACATTTTTGCCACCTTTGGTCCATGGACATGAGCTCAAACCTTAAGATTTTGCATGAAGGGAGGTCTAGCAGACCGCGTTGCACGGTAGAATGAGAAAGTTGTTTGTAGGTAGTAAAAACCTGTAAAATCCGAGCGTTTTCGTCATTTGCTATCGAATCGACTTAATGCCAGATCGTCACATTGGCCGCTCTTCTCTATGAAACAGTTACACGTTTCGTCTGTAATGCTATGTCGCGTGCTGCGGTATGCGGAGACACTAAAAGCACAATAGTAGATCACACAAGAAGCTTCTAAGTTGGTGTAATAGCCAGTAAGAAGCAGTACAATTCAAGTTTTAGTTATCGATTATTGACATTTTTGCCATCTTTGGTGCCTTGGACATGAGCTAGAACCTTAGGATTTTGCATGAATGGAGGTGTAGCTACCCGCATTGCACGGTAGAATGTGAAAAGTGTTCATATGTAGTAAAAACCTGTAAAATCTACCTGTTTTCGGCATTTGCTATCGAATCGACTTAATGACAGATCGTCACATTGGCCGCTCTTCTCTATGAGACGGTTACACTTTTCGTCTGCAAACCTATGTCGTGTGCTCCGGTATGCGGAGACACTAAAAGCACCATAGTAAAACACTGAAGAAGCTTTTAAGTTGATGTAATAGCAAGTAAGAAGCAGTACAAGTCAAGTTTTATTTATTGATTATTGACTTTTTAGCCGGCTTTGGTGCCTTGTACATGAGCTAAGACGTTACGATTTTGCATGAAGGGAGGTCTAGCAGCCGCGTTGCAAGGGAGAATGTGCAAAGTGTTCATATGTAGTACAAACCAGAAAAATCCGCCCGTTTTCTTCATTTGCTATGGAATCGACTTAATGCCAGATCGTCACATTGGCCGCTATCATCTATGAAACGGTTACATTTTTCCTCTGCAAAGCTATGTCGGGTGCTGCGGAATGCGGAGATACGTAAAGCAACATAATAAAACACAGAAGAAGGTTTTAAGTTGATGTAATAGCCAGTAAGAAGAAGTACAATTCAAGTTATAGTTATCGATTATTGACTTTTTAGCCGGCTTTGGTGCCTTGGACTTGAGCTAGGACCTTAAGATTTTGCACGAAGGGAGGTCTAGCAGCCACGTTGCACAGTAGAATGAGTAAAATGTCCATATGTAGTAAAAACCTGTAACATCCGCACGTTTTCTTAATTTGCTATCGAATCCACTTAATGCCAGATCGTCACATCGGCCGATCTTCTCTATGAAACGGTTACATATGTCGTCTGCAAAGCTATGTCGCGTGCTGCGGTATGCGGAGACACTAATAGCACCATAGTAGAACACAGAAGAAGCTTCTAAGTTGATGTAATAGCCAGTAAGAAGCAGTATAATTCAAGTTTTAGTGATCGATTATTGACTTATTAGCCGTCTTTGGTGCCTTAGACATGAGCTAGGACCTTACGATTTTGCATGAAAGGGGGTCTACCAGCCACGTTGCACGGGATAGATTGAAAAGTGTTAATATGTAGTAAAAATCAGTGAAATCCGCCCGTTTTTGTCATTTGCTATCGAATCGACTTAATGCCAGATCGTCACTTTTGCCGATCTTCTCTATGAAACGGTTACACTTATCGTCTGCAAAGGTATGTTGCGCACTGCGGTATCCGGAGAGACTGAAAGCACCATAGTAGAACACAGACGAAGCTTCTGAGTTGATGTAATAGCCAGTAAGAAGCAGTACAATTCAAGTTTTAGGTACCCATTACTGATTTTGAAGCCGGCTTTGGTGCCTTGGACATGAGCTAAGACCTTACGATTCTGCATGAAGGGAGGCCTACCAGCCACATTGCACGGAAGAATGTGAAAAGTGTTCATATGTAGTAAAAACCTGAGAAATCCGCCCGTTGTTGTCATTTGCTATCGAATCGACTACATGCCAGATCGTCAGTTTTGCCGATCTTGTCTATGAAACGGTTACACTTATCGTCTGCAAAGCTATGTTGCGCGCTGCGGTATCCGGAGACACTGAAAGCCCCATAGTAGAACACAGAAGAAGCTTCTATGTTGATGTAATGGCCAGTAAGAAACAGTAAAATTCAAATTTAAGTTATCGATTATTGACTTTTTAGCCGGCTTTGGTGCCCCAGACTTGAGCTAAGACCTTATGATTTTGCATTAAAGGAGGTCTAGCAGCCACGTTGCACGGGAGAATGAGAAAAGTGTTCATATGTAGTAAAAACCTGTGAAATCCGCCAGTTTTTGTCATTTGCTATCGAATCGACTTAATGCCAGATCGTCACTTTGGAAGCTCTTATCTATGAAACGGTTACACTTTTCGTTCTCAAAGCTATGTTGCCTGCTGCGGTATCCGGAGAGGCTGAAAGCACCATAGTACAATACAGACGAAGCTTCTAAGCTGATGTAATAGTCAGTAAGAAGCAGTACAATTCAAGTTTTAGTTAACGATTATTGACTTTTAAGCCGACTTTGGAACTTTGGACATGAGCTAAGAACTTACGATTTTGCATGATGGGAGGTCTAGCAGCCACGTTGCACGGGAGAATTTGAAAAGTGTTCATATTTAGTAAAAACCTGAGAAATCCGACCGTTTCCACATTTGCTATCGAATCGACTTAATGCCAGAACGTCACTTTGGCCGATCTTCTCTATGAAACGGTTACACTTATCGTCTGCAAAGCTATGTTGCGTGCTGCGGTATCCGTTGACACTGAAAGCACCATAGTAGAACACAGAAGAAGCTTCTACGTTGATGTAATAGCCAGTAAGAAGCAGTATAATTCAAGTTTTAGTTATCGATTATCGAGTTTCAAGCCAGCTTTGGTGTCTTCGACATGAGCTAAGACGTTACGATTTTGCAGGAAGGGAGGTCTAACAGCCACATTGCATGGGAGAGTGTGAAAAGTGTTCATATGTAGTAAAAACCTGAGAAATCCGCCCGATTTTGTAATTTGCTATCGAATCCACTTAATGCCAAATCGTCACTTTGGCGGCTCTTCTCTATGGAACGGTTACACTTATCGACTGCAAAGCTATTTTGCGTGCTGCGGTATCCGGAGACACTGAAAGCACCATAGTGGAACATTGATGAAGCTTCTATATTGATGTAATAGACAGTAAGAAGCAGTACAATTCAAGTATTAGTTATCGATTATTGACTTTTAAGCCGGCTTTGGTGCCTTGGACATGAGCTAAGACCCTACGATTTTGCATGAAGGGAAGTATAGCAGCCACGTTGCAAGGGACAGTGTGTAAAGTGTTCATACGTAGTAAAAACATGAGAGAAACGCCGGTTTTTGTCATTTGCTATGGAATCGACTTCATGCCAGATCGTCACATTGGCCGCTCTTCTCTATGAAACATTTACACTTATCGTCTGGAAAGCTATACTGCGTGCTGCGGTATCCGGAGACACTGAAAGTACCATAGTAGAACACAAGCTTCTACGTTGATGTAGTGGATAGTAAGAAGCAGTATAATTAAAGTTTTAGTTCTCGATTAGTGACGGCTTGGTGCCTTGGACATGAGCTAAGACCTTACGATTTTGCATGAAGGGAGATCTAGCACCCACGTTGCACGTGAGTGTGAAAAGTGTTCATATGTAGTAAAAACGTAAGAAATCTGCCCGTTTTTGTCATTTGCTACCGAATCGACTTAATGCCACATCGTCACTTTGTTGCTCTTCTCTATGAAACGGTTACACTTATCGTCGGCAAAGCTATGTTGCGTGCTGCGGTAACCGGAGACACTGAGAACACTATAGTAGAACACAGAAGAAGCTTCTAAGTTGATGTAATAGCCAGTAAGAAGCAGTACAATTCAAATTTTGGTTAAAGATTATAGACTTTTTGGCCGGCTTTGGTGCCTTGGACATGAGCTAAGACCTTACGATTTTGCATGAAGGCAGGTCTACCAGTCACGTTGCTCGGGAGAGTGTGAAAAGTGTTCATTTGTAGTAAAAACCTGAGAAATCCGCGCTTTTTTGCCATTGGCTATCGAATCGACTTAGTGCCAGATCGTCACAATGGCAGCTTTTCTCCCTGCAACGGATACATTTATCGTCTGCAAAGCTATGTCGTGTGCTGCGGCAATGCGGATACACTAAAAGCACAATATTAAAACACAGAAGAAGCTTCTAAGTTGATGTAATCGGCCAGTAAGAAGCAGTACAAATCATGTTTTAGCTATCAATGATTGATTTATTAGCTGGCTTTGGTGCGTTGGATACGACCGAGGCCTTTAAGATTTGGCATCGAACGAAGTCTGTCAGCCACGTTGCACAGTAGAATGTGAAAACTGTTCATATGTAGTAAAAACCTGAGAAATCCGCTAGTTTTCGTCATTTTCTATCGAATCGACCTAATGCCAGATCGTCACATTGGGAGCTCTTCTCTCTGAAACGGTTACATTTATCGTTTGCAGAGCTATGTCACATACTGCTGGTTGCGAAGACACTAAGAGCACCACAGTAAAAGACAGAAGATGCTTCTAAGATGATGTAATCGGACAGCAAGTGCCACTACAACTAAAGTTTTAGTTATCGATTATTGACTCATTACACGGCTTTGGTACTTTGGACATGAGCTAGGACCTTAAGATTTTGCATGAAACGAGGTCTGTCGACCACGTTGCACGGGAGAATGTGAAAGGTGTTGATATGTAGTAAAAACTCGAGAAATCCGCCCGTTTTAGTCATTTGCTATCGAGTCGAATTAATGCCAGATCGTCACAATGGCCGCTTTTCTCCCTGCAACGGATACATTTATCGTCTGCAAAGCTATGTCGTGTGCTTCGGTAATGCGGATACACTAAAAGCACCATATTAAAACACAGAAGAAGCTTCTAAGTTGATGTAATCGGAGAGTAAGAAGCAGCACAAATCAAGTTTTAGCTATCAATTATTGATTTATTAGCTGGCTTTGGTGCGTTGGATATGACCGAGGCCCTTAAGATTTGGCATCGAACGAGGTCTGGCAGCCACATTACACGAGAGAATCTGAAAGGTGTTCATATGTAGTAAAATTCTAAGAAAACCTTTCGTTTTCGTCATTTGCTTTTGAATCGACGTAATGCCAGATCGTCACATTCCCCGCTTTTCTCTCTGAAACTGTTACATTTATCGTCTGCAAGCTTATGTCGTGTGCTGCGGTATGCGGAGACACTAAAAGCAACAAAGTATAAAACAGATGAAGCTTCTAATTTGATGTAATCGGCCAGAAAGAACCAGTACAATTCAAGTTTTGGTTATCGATTATTGACATATTAGCCGGCTTTGGTGCCTTGGACATGATCGTGGACCTTAAGCTTTTGCATCAATCGAGGTCTGGCCGCCACGTTGCACGGAGAAATGTGAAATGTGTTAATATGTAGTAAAAACCTGAGAAAACCTTTCGCATTTATTTAAGTTCCGTTAGTACAATAAGAAACTGGCTACAATAATCATAATCTTGCTCTACAAATCAAGTAGCTACTATTATTAACAGTATTTATCAACAGCAAATATAACAAAAGACAAAACAGAAAGATAATCAAACGTCTAATGACACAGTAACGAAACTGAAAACAGTTCGCGAAAATTTCGTTTGAAATTATTTCACCAGATGACAATAAGAACACCGACTCTTAAAGTTCCAAAATAAGCCACTATACACAAACAAGTAATTAGTACTTAGCTTTGGATGCGCCGCTGCAGCTGCACCTGGTCAGCGCGGAATGTAAACACAGGTAAGAAGTTAAGGTGCTCGATACGAAACACTCACAAAGATCGGGTCACAACTCAAGAAAGGCGGAGGTGACTGAAGAAACCATTAATAAGTAACTTATATAGTAAATATTATCACAAAAACCGTTAAAATATGTATCTGAAACCTAAAAATGTATGAAAACTTAGAGAGCGATTTCACACGCACTCACGCGCTTAATCGTAATGCCAGATCGTCGCAGTGGCAGCTTTGCTCACGGAAATGTTTACATATACATCTGGATACTTACGTCATGTGCTGAGGTATGCGGTGGGACCACAACCAACAAAATATGAGCTTCTAAGTCGATGCAATAGGTAGGTAAGAAGTAGTTCTACTCAAGTTTTAGGTATCGAAAATTAAACTGTAGGCCGGTTTTGGTGCCTTGCATTTGACCGAGGACCTTATTATTTCGCATGAACCGAGGTCTGGCACCCACATTAAACGAGAAAATGCGAAAAGTGATAATATGTAGTAAAAAACTGAGAAAACCTCAGGATTTCGTCTTTTTCTTTCGTAATGACGTAATGACATCTCGTCACATTGATCTCTTTTTTTCCGGAAAGGTTTACATTTATCATCTGAAAACTTCTCTCGCCTGCTGATGTATGTGATGACTCCACAAGAAACAAAATAGAAACTTCTAAGTTGATGTAATAGGCAAGTAAGACATATTATAAGTCTAGTTTTAGTAATAGAAAATTCAGTTATTGGTCGGTTTTGGTGTTTTGCAGTTGATAGAGTACCTTGGAACATATCTGTCTATCTACCACCCCCCTTCGTAAGATGACAGCCTACGTACACCACCCCCCTTCGTAAGATGTCTGTCTACCTACTTCCCCCTGAGATGTCTCTTTACTTATCCCCTCAACCGGAAAACGTGTTTTCAAAACCCGCCATCAGAAGATGACTTTCTTCGTACACACCCTTGGAAGATACCTGTCTACCTACCTCCCCCCCCCCCCCCAGAAGATGTCTGCCCATCTACCTAGGTACCGCCATTTAGAAGGTGTCTGCAATACCTACCCCCACTTCGAAAGATGTTTAACTGCCTACCCCACCTCTGAAGATCTCTGTCAAACCCTCCCCCATCCCTGGAGGATGTCTGTGTACATACCCCCCTTTTGGAAGTCATTTGACAACCGAAAAAACCGCTTTGGAAGATGTATGACTTCCTATCACTACCCTCGTAAGGTGTATGTCTACCTAGGACCCCTCTGGAAGATGTCTGTCTAACTAACGAACCTCGGTATATGCCAGTCTCACCCCCTCAGAATATGTCTGTCTACGTACCCCACATGGAAGATGTCTGTCTACCTGCCCCCCCCCATAAGATGTTTGTCTATCTACCCCTCCTTGGAACATGTCTGTCTAACAACCACCCCCCCCCCCCCCAGTTGTCTGTCTACCTACCCCCTTGAAGATGTCTGTCTACCTACCCCCCACAAAATGTCTGTGTACCCATCTTACCCTGAGAAAATGATAGTCTACCTACCCCTGTATGTAAAATGTCTCACTACCTACCCCCCTCCCCCCCCCCCTTTGGGAAATGTCTGTCTATCTACCCAATCCACTCTTGAAAGATGCTTATCTAACCACCTTGGAAGATGCCTTTCTACCCCAGCTCAGAAATTGTCTATCTACTCCCTCGTCAGAAGATGTCGGCCAACATACCGTCCCCTCAGAAAATGTATATCTATCACCCTTGGAAGATGTATGTCTGTCTACCCCCTCAAAGAATATATGTCTATCTGCCCAACTCGGAAAATGTCTGTCAACATGCCCCCTTCGGAAAATGTCTAACATCACCAAGCTCAGTAGATGTGTGTCTATCTGTCCCGCCCCCTCGGAAAATGTCTATTTCCAGCCCCCCTCGGAAGAAGTATGTTTACCAACCCTCCATCAGGAGAAGTCTGTCAAACTACGCCCCAGGAAGGTCTCTCTCTACCTACCCCCCTCCCCCCCCCCCCCCATCGAATATATCTGTCCACTCAACACACACGCGAGACAGATTTGGCTACCTACCCCATGGAAGATGTCAGGCAACCTGCCCCCTCACTTAGGAAGATGCCTACTTCCCCTTTGGAAGTTGTCTATTTTCCACCACTCGGAAGATGTCTAACTACCCCCTCCCAATATATATGCCTATCAAATCCACACAAATGATGTCTGTTTACCTACTCCCATAAGATGTCTATCATTCCCTTCAGAAGGTATCTTCCTATATACCCCCTCCCCTTGGAAGATGCCTGTCTACATACCCAAACTAAGATGATGTCTATCAACCTTCCACCGCACATATGATGTCTGTCTACCTACCACCCTTGGAATATCTATGTCTTTCTACCCCCCGGAAGATGTCTGTCAGCCTGCCCAACTTGGAAAATATCTGTCCATTTGCCCTCCTTCGGAAGATTTCTATTATCCCCAGCCTCAGAAGAATTGTGTCTATCTGTCCTGCACCAACAGTAGATGTCTGTGTACCTACCCCTCTTCAGAAGAAGTCTGTTTACCAACCCCCCATCAGGAGATGTCTCTCAAACTACCACCAAGGAAGTCTCTGTCTACCTACCCCCCTTTGGAAGATATCTGTCTACCTATAACACAACTCAGAAAATGTCTGTCTACCTACCCCTCAGAAGATGTCTGTTTATCCACACCTCCACAGATAATGTCTATCTACCTACCCCCGCCCCCTATCCTCTGAGGATGTCTGTCTACCTACCCCCCCCCCCTCTTGGAAGATGTTGGTCTACTTACCCCTCTAGAAGATGTCTGTCTAAGTACGCCCCTCGGAAGTTGGCTGTCTACCAACCCACCAATGGGAGATGTCTGTCTACCTACCCCCCTCGGAAGGTGCCTTACTGCCTACTCCCTCAGAAGATTGTCTACCTACATACACTCAGAAAATGTATGTATACCCACCCCCCACCCCCCGGAAGAAGTCTGTCTAAATTTTCCCCACCCCTTGGTAATTTCTGTCTACATATCACTCCCTTGCAAGATGTCTGTCTACCTACTCCCTCTCGAAAGATATCTGTTTACCTACATCTTCTGTGGGGAGGTAGGAAGACACACATCTTCTGCGAGGGGTAAGTAGACGGACATATTCCGAAGCAGGGTATGTGGTCAGACATCTTCTGAGGGGGTGGTAGGTAGACAGACATCTTCCAAGGGGGGAGGGAGTAGACATCTTCTGTGGTGATAATGGTAGACAAACAATTCCGAGGAGGGGTAGATAGACAGACATCTTCTGAGTGGTTGTTTCTTAAACAGACGTCTTCCAGGAGGGAGCTTGGTAGACAGACATTTTCCAAGGGGGAGACATTTTTCGATTCGGGCCGGATAGGTAAACAGATATCCTTCGAGAGAGAGGGTTGACATTTTTCTGGGGGGGGGGAGGTAGATATTTTCGAGAGGTAGATTGACATCTTCTGGGAGGGGGGGAGATAGTATTCTTCCATGGGGGGAGGTGAGTAGTCAGGCATCTTCAAAGGGGGAGGGGGGTAGACAGACATCTTCCAAGAATGGTCGGTAAGTAGACAGACATGTTCTGTGGGGGAGTGATGGTATGTACACTTACATCTTCCGATGGGTTCTGGTAGATAAACAGGCATCTTCCGTGAAGGGGTGATAGAGCTCCTCGAAGATGGGGTGTAGATATCTTCGGTGAGGAGGGTAGGTATACATCTTCCGAGAGAGGGTTAGATAGATTTCTTCCATAGGGGGGATAGATAGCCTTTTCCCGAGTTTGTGAGGAAGACAGACATACAGACATGTTCCTAGAATTTGGAGGTAGACAGACATCTTCAGAATAGGCGGTAGACACATTCCAAATGAAGGAAGGCTGTAGAAATCTTTTGAGTGTAGGATAAACGTCCTCTGAGGGGAGGGGCTAGATGGAAATCTTACAGGGGTGGGGTAGGTAGACAGACATATTCCGAGAGGAGGGGGTTGGTAGACAGGCATCTGTCATGAGGTGGGTTATATACATCCTCCTGGGGGATATACATCTTCTGAGGTGGGGATAGGTATCTTCCAGAGGGTGTAGATGTCATCTGAGGGTGGGGTAGATAGACATCTTCCAAGCTGTTGGTTGATTTTCACCATCCGAGTGGAGGGATACATAGATATTTTCCGCCTGGGCTGGGTAGATAGACATCTTCAGAAGGGGGTAGACATCTTCCATGGGGGGTAGGGAGACAGCTTCTAAGGGGGTAGATAGACATTTTCCAAGATTAGTGGTAGATACACATCTTCTGAGGGGTGTAGATAGACCTCTTCCGAGGAGGGAGATTGGCATCTTTGGAGGGAATGGATAGATAATCTTATGAGGTGGGTGTGGGTAGGCATCAACCTAAGGGGCGAGACTGGCATCTTCCGATGTGGAAGGGGTTAGGTAGGCATTTTAGAGGGAGGGATATCTTCCTAGGGGTTTAGATAGGCATCTTCCAAGGGGATGTAGGAAGACATCTCAGAGATGGGGTATACAAAATCCTCCGAGAGGTGGTAGGTAGACAGACATCTTTGGATGGGAGAGTAGGTAAGCAGACATCTTTTGAGTGGGGTTGGTAAACTGACATATTCCAAAGGGGCAAGGTAGACAGACAGTTTCTGAGGGTGGGGCATAAGTAGACTGACACTTTCCGAGATGTGGTAAGTAGAATTACATCTTCTGAGGTGATGGGGTAGGTAGACAGACATTTTCCGAAAGGGCGTAGGTATAAAAAAAATGGTTCAAATGGCTCTGAGCACTATGGGACTCAACTGCTGTGGTCATCAGTCCCCTAGAACTTAGAACTACTTAAACCTAACTAAACTAAGGACATCACACACATCTATGCCCGAGGCAGGATTCGAACCTGCGACCATAGCAGTCGCACGGTTTCGGACTGTGCGCCTAGAACCGCGAGACCACCACGGCCGTCTGTAGGTATACAGACATATGCCTAGGTGGGAAGGTAGACAGACATGTCCCGATTGGGGGTAGGTAGACAGCCATCTTCCAGGTGGGTAGGTACACAGACATCATCCGAAGGGGTTAGAAGGACAGACACTTTCCATGTGGGCGTTGGTAGACATACATCATCTGAGGGGGAAGAGACATCTTTCGAGGGGAGGGTACATAGACAGATATCTTCAGAGAGGAGGTAGTCATCCTCCGAGAGGGAGGTAGTTGTCCATCATCCACTGGTCTTAGGTAGGCAGACATCTTCTGAGGGAGGGTATGTAGACAGACATCTTCTGAAGGGGATAACGTCGACAGTCATCTTCTGATGGGGGTGGGTAGGTAGACAGACATCTTCTGAGTGGTGGTAGGTATGGAGACATCTTCTGAGGCTGGGTTTGGTAGACAGACATGTTCCATGGGGGGGATGGGGGGTTTTGGAAGACAGATATCTTCCAAGGGGTGGGAAACAGCTTCTAAAGGATGTAGTTTGGTAGACAGACATCCTCCGAGAGGGGTGTAGACATTCTCAGATGGGGAGTGTATAACTTCTGAGAGGAGTGGTAGACTGACATCTTCCGAGAGGGGAGAGATACTTTTCTTCCATGGTGGCAATAGATAGATATCTTTCGAGAGGAGGTACATAGATAGACATCTTCAAATGTGTGGGGAATGTAGAGAGACAACTTTTGAGAAGGGGGGTAGGTATACAGACACCCTCAGAGGGGGTGGGTAGGGAGACAGACATCTTCCGAGATAGGGATAAGATAGACACAAATCATTCGACGTTGGGTAGGTAAATATACAGATTCTGAGGGGTTTAGGTACACATTCATATTATGAGGGGTTGTGGGTGTAGGTAGACAGAAACCATCTGAGGAGGGCTATTTAGGCAGATAACGTCTGAGAGGGGGTTAGGTAGACTGACATCTTCTGAGGGGTTGTAGGAAGACAGACATCTTCCAATAGGGGGTTGGTTGGCAGACATCTTTTGTGAGGGGATGGTAGTAGACAGCCTTCTTCTGATGGGTGGGTGGGTAGACAGACATCTTCCATGATGGGGCATAAGTAGAGAGACATTGTCCGAGGTAGGGTGACTATAGACATTTTTCGAGAGGGGGGGTAGGTAGACAGACTCCTTCTGGGGGGTTGTAGGTAAACTGACCTCTTCAGAGGGTTGGTGTAGAATGACATTTGCCAAGAGGGGATAGGTAGAGAGACATATTCCGATGGTGGTAAGTAGACAACATCTTCTGATGGGTGTAGGTAGACAGACATCTTCCGAGGGGGATGTGTAGGTGGACAGACATCTTCCGATGGGTGGTGGGTACGTAGACTGACATATTCCAATGGGTGCGGTAGGTAGCCAAACATCTTCGAAGTGCAGGCATTGTAGATAGATATCATACAAAAGTTCATGTAGGTAGGCAGACATCTTCTGAGGGGGCGTAGGTAGACAGACATTTTCCTTGGGGTGTACATAGACATACATTTTCCAAGTGGGGCTAGGTAGACAGACATCTTCAGATGAGGGGGTAATCAGACAATCATCTTCTGGGGGGTAGATAGACAGACATATTCCGAGGTATGGGTTGGTAGACAATATTTTATGACTGCGGCTATGTAGAGAGACATCTTCCAAGGGGTGTAAGTAGGTAGATAGACCTCTTCTGTTGTGAGATTTGTAGGAAGGCAGACATCTTCTGAGGCAGAGGGGTTGGTAAATAGACATCAATTGTGGAAAGGGTTAGGTAGGCAGACATCTTCCCAGTGCAGTTTTGTAGACAGGCATCTTCCAAGGAGGGGTTAGGTAGACTGACACCTTCTGAAGCAGGGTAGGTAGATAGTCATCTTCGGAGGGGTGTTTGGTATACAGACATCTTCCAAACGGGTGTAGGTATACGGACATATACCTAAGGGGGAGGTAGACAGACATCATGGGTGGGTAGGTACACAGACATCTTCCGAGGGGGATTAGGAGGACAGACATTTTCCATTTGAGGGTTGATAGACTTACATCATGTGACGGAGGAGAGATACCTTTCGAGAGGAGGGTACGTAGACAGATATCTTCAGAGAGGGGTAGACATCCTCCGAGAGGGAGGTAGTCATCCTCCAAGACAGGGGTAGATATCTTCCAAGAGGGCTGTAAATAAATATCTTCCAAGATGGGAGAAGATGGACCTCTTCCGAGGGTTTTAGGTAGGCACACATGTTCCGAGGGGTGGTATGTAGACATACACCTTCTGAGGGGAATAAGGTAGACAGTCATCTTCTTATGGGGAATTGGGTAGGTAGACAGACATATTCCAAGGTGGGGGGGGGGGGGTAAGTAAGGAGGAGACATATTCTGAGGGTGAGTTCAGTAGACAGACATCTTCTGAGTGGTGTCCTTGTTAGACAGACATCTTTCAAGGGGAGGGAGACATCTTTCAAAGTATGCGTTTTGGTAGACAGACCAAGAGGGGTGTAGACATTCTCTGATGTTGGAGTAGATATCTTCGGAGAGGAGTGGAAGTTTGACATCTTCCGAAAGGGGGGGTAGGTAGACAGATATCCTCTGAGGTAGGGGTAGGGAGACAGACATCTCCCACAGGAGGGATAAAATCGAATCATTTGAAGGGGGGGTAGATAAGCATACATCTTCTGAGGAGTATAGGTAGACATTCATCTTATGATGGGGGGGGGGGGGTAGGTAGACAGATCATGTGGGGGGGGGGGGTATGTAGACAGATATCTCACAAGACGGGGGTAGGTAGGCAGACATATTCTGAAGGGTTGTAGGAGGACAGACATCTTCCAAGGGGGTTAGGTAGACAGGCTTCTTCAGAGGGCGGTTAGGTAGACAGTCGTCATCAGAGGGGTACAGGTAGACAGACATCTTCTAAGGGGGTTGGTAGACCGACATTTCCTGAGGGGGTGGGCAGGTAGACAAACTTCTTCCGAGTGTGGGTGGGTATGTAGACAGACACATTCTGAAAGGAATTGTAGGTGGACAGACATCCTTCATGGTAGAGGATAGGTAGGCAGAAATATTCTGAAGGGAGGGTAGGAAAACATACATCTTCCAAGACATCTTCCAAGGGGAGGGGTAGGTAGTCACACATCTTCTGAGGGGTGGGTTTAGGTAGACAGAGATCTTTCCGAGGGAGGACAGGTAAGTAGACAGACATATCCTCTGGTGGGGGGATGAGAGACAGACATTTTCCGAGGGGGAGGGGTAGGTAAACAGACATCTTCCGGCGGTTGGGTAGGTAGACAGACATCTTTTGGGGTGGATAGCTAATCGGATATGTTTTGAGGGAGCTTAGGTAGACAGACATATCCGACGGGGAGTGTAGGTAGACAGACATATTTCAAGGGTGGGGAGATGAGACAGACATTTTCTGATGTGGGGATAGCTAGACCGACATCTTCTGAGGGCTGTTGTAGGTAGACAGACATCTTCCAAGCGGGAGCTACAGGTAGACAGACATCTTCAGAGGGCGATTGTAGGTTGATGGACATCTTTTGTGCTGGTAATAATAGATAAACATATTCCAAGGGGTGGTAGTTTAACAGACATCTTTCCAGGGGGGCTGAGTAGATAGACAGACATCATCCAACATGGGTAGACAGACATTTTCCAGGGGGAGTAGACATCCTCCAAGGGGGTAGACATCTTCGAATGATGATGAGGGCTGGAAGACACCTTCTGAAGTTTGGGGGTCTCTAGACATCTTCCATGATAGGGGTAAACAACTTCTGAGCGGGGGGCTGGATGGGGGTTGGGATAGGTAGACAGACATATTCCGAGAGGGCAGGTAGGTAGATAGACATCTGCGTAGCGAGTGGGGGGGGGGGGAGGGTTGAGAGACATCTTCCAGAGTGATAGACATCTTACGAGGTGGGGAGAAAGTTTTTCTGGGGCATGTAGATAGACATCTTCAGAGGGTGAGGTAGGTGGACAAACATCTTCCTTAGGGGGCTGAGGTAGGCAGACATCTGCCGAGGGGGTTAAGTAGATAGACGTATTTCACGGGGCAGGTAGACAGACATCGCCTGTGGGGGGGTTATGTAGACTGATATTTTCTAAGGAGGCAAGTAGGTAGAATGACATATTAGGTGGTGGGGCGATGAGAGACAGACAGTTTTCAATGAGGAGAGGTAGAATGACATCTTCCGATGTGGGAGGTGTAGGTAGATATCTTCTGAGGGGTGGGGTAGGTAGACATACATATTCCGAGGGGAGTGGTAGGTAGTCATACATATTCTGAGGGGGGGGGGGGTTAGGTAGACAGACATCTTCCAAGGGTGTGGGTAGGTACACAGACATCATCTGAGGGGGTGGGGAGGTAGGTGCAGGTTGACATAGATCTTCCGAGGAGGGGTAGGTAGACAGATATCTTCCGAGGGGGGGGGGGGGAGGGTAGCTAGGCAGATATCTTCTGAGGGGGATAGATAGGCATATTTCGAGTGTGGGGTAGATAGGCACCATCCCAGGGGGGGGGGGGGCAGATCATCATGGGTGTGACGTCAAGTGAGCTGCACTGCTGTTGAAGTAGCTTGTTAATGTTTTATAACTTTTAGGCTTCATTTACGTATTTTATAGTTTGTTTGTGTTATTATTTTAGCTGTAAAAGCAACTTATTAGTGGATATTCATTTACCTCCGTCTTTCTTCCTGTTGCATTGACTCGAGTGGTCTATTATTTGTGAGTGTGCTTTCGTGGTTCGTCTAAGCCTCGCGCCTCATCAGTGTGTTTACATTTTGCGGCGTGCACTGCATCTGTAGCGGTTATAAGCTAAGTACTGACGAACTTGTTTGTGCTCTGTAATACAGTTATTAAATTGAATGGATTACAGTGGTGTTGCTTGCCGTTTGTGGTGAAATAATGACTTAATAAACTTTTGTAATCGTTCGCTCGCTGTGTTTTATAGAGCTTTCAGTAAATTTCGTGCTTTAGTTTTGAACTGGCGTTTAGTTTTAATTTTTTGGTTTTAGCCAATAATTTTGTGAAGTTTTGCTGGTATTGGTATCGGCTGTGTTGTAGTAGTATTAATACAAGTAGCTGCTTTCTTAGTAGTTAGAGAATTTCGAGACCATAGTTGTTAGTTCTTAAACAGTGCTGCTTTTGTAACTGAACTTTGGTAACGTAGACGTATAGTTTTTTTTAGTAACTGTAAAATTTTATCATGAATGAGAAGTGTGGGTTCTGTCGTAGGTTTGTGAGTAGTGGATTACACTGTTGGATTTGTTCAAAGTGTTTTCATTGCGGGAAATGCATTGGGGAAGCCAGTGGTAATTTTAGGGTGATCCTGTCCTGGGAATGTAGAATCTGTAGTAGAAACAAGTTAATAGAGGAGCAGGAGTGTAAGATCTGTGCCCTTCAGGTGCAGTTACAATGCGCAAAGAAGGAACAAGATAAGTTGAGGAGGGTGAAGGGTGCTAGGGAATGGGAACTGGCAGTTGGCAGGAAGATAGCTAGGAAAAGGAGGTAGTCAGACAGTTTTACTTTGCATACATGCAATAGATACGACAAACTGTCAGAGTAGAGCGGAGAGGAGCCTCGTGAAGCTGTATATGTAGGTAACTTGCAGCAGTCCTCAGCAATTAGGAGGCCTAGGTTCTGCTGCTAGGTAGTTCCCACGGTAGAGGTGTGGGCCAGCATTTGCAGGAAGTTTTGTGGAGTCAGTACCAGGTCACAAGCATTGTGAAGCCTAGTGCAGGGTTGGCTCAGGTGGCTGAAAGCGTAGGGGAGTTATGTAAGAATTTTACAAAGGAGGATAAGGTAGTGATAGTGGATGGAGCTGGGAGCAGTCGCAATAGGGACAGGGGGTATGATGTCAGTGGTGACTTGGTTAAGATAGCTACTCAAACTGGTGGCACTAATGTGCTTTTCGTGAAACTGTTTCAGCATCATGATCGGCCACACCTTAATGCGGCTGTTAGGCGCGTTAATGTGGGGCTGGAGGGTGCACTGATGACAGAGGGCATGGATCACATCTCAGTGGTACCAGTTGGGTCTATCAGTAAATTGGGTTTCACTAGGCATGGCCTGCACCTCAATAGGTATGCGAAGGGGAGGCTACCTAAGCTTATAGGTGACAGTGTAGTGGGTGGTGGTGGCGGTAGTGGTGTCACTCATGGAAAAGTTCCTGTAGTAGTTGCTGTTAGAGCTGCACCTTTTTAATACTGAAGTCAGCTGATAGGTATACCTGCTTAAAGGAAGTGCCTTTAAGGGCTCTCCTCCAGAGGATGTAATGTTTCCAAGTAAAGAAGGAATTAGCATATTTCATCAAAATATAAGATTTATTAGAGATAAAGATAGTGAACTGCTAATAGATGTTAATGCTGAAATTATTGGTACATCAGAGCACCACTTCAATAAATTGATAATTTATAGGCTTGCTTTACCAGGCTACAGATTAGCTGGCTGTTTCTCAAGGAGTTCCTTGCGGGGTGGGGAAGTGTCTCTGTACATAAAAAAACAGTATGTTATTTGAGTCCATAGACTTGTCGCGACACTGCACTGAACAGATATTTGAAAGTTGTGCAGCATTTGTTGAATTTAGTGAAATTAAACTTCTAATTGCTGTTGTTTATAGGGCCTCTAACTCCAACTTCAGAGCATTTTTGCTTAAGCTAGAGAGGGTTCTTGATTCAATTGTGTAGGAAGTACCAGAAAGTAGTTATATGTGGGGACTTCAATATTAATTTTGTATATGATTGTGCAAGAAAAAGGGGGGTTGGGTTGTTTGGGGAAGGAGACCAGACATCGAGGTCATTGGTCTCGTCGGGTTAGGGAAGGATGGGGAAGGAAGTCGGCCATGCCCTTTGAGAGGAACTAACCCGGCATTTGCCTGAAGTGATTTAGGGAAATCACAGAAAACCTAAATCAGGATGGCTGAACGCGGGACTGAACCGTCGTCCTCCTGGATGTGAGTCCAGTGTCTTAACCACTGCGCCACCTCGCTCGGTCCCAAGAAAAATGATGTTGGAAGATCTCCTAAATTCATATGATCTGATGCAAACTGTGTTTTTTTCCAACTAGGGTGCAGGGGAACAGTAGCACAGTCATAGACCATATTTTTATTCGTTCTTCATTACTAGATGGGCATTCTGTTAGTAAAAGAGTGAATGGCCTTTCAGACCATAATGCACAAATTTTAACACTAAAAGGTTTTTTTACTCCAACCAATGTCATATTTAGTTACATAGATCATAGGAAAGTCAATCCAACAGCAATAGAGAGTTTTTTAAAACTTGTCAAGGTACAAGAGTGGCAAGATGTTTATAGTGCCAATAATACAGAGGATAAATGCAATGCTTTCCGTAACACATTTCTCATGCTCTTTGAGAGTTGTTTTCCATTAGAACATTCTAAATGGGGTACTAGCAGTCATGGACAGCCCGGTTGGCTGACTAGTGGGATAAGGATATCATGTAGAACATAGCGGGAATTACATCAAAATGTTAGAAGTAGTCACAATCGAGCTACCATAGCCCCTTACAAACAGGATTATAAGGTGCCTAAAAATGTTATTAGCAAGGCAAAAAGTATGTGATATGCAAATAGAATAGCTTATTCACAGGATAAAATTAAAGACATTTGGTTAGTTGTGAAGGGAGTGACTGGTCATCAGCACAAGGTCGATGATATAAAGTTAGTTCTAAGTAATAATATCTTCGTTAGTGATAAATCAGATATATGTACGGTATTTAACAATCACTTTCTGAGCATTGCTGGCGAGCTAAATAAAAATTTAGTTTCAACAGGAAATCATACAAATTTCTTAGCAAATACCTTTCTGAGATTGATGTCTGAAATACTCCTCTGTGATACAGACAAGGGGGAGATTGAGTCAATAATTAAATCACTGAATACTAAGGACTCTCATGGTTATGATGGAGTGTCTTGCATAATATTAAAGTACTGTGCTGCACATGTTAGTCCTGTATTCAGCCAAATTTGTAATTTTTCTTTAGGAACGGTCAGTTTCCTGAGCGATTAAAGTACTCAGCTGTAAAGCCGCTTTATGAAAAGGGTGAAAGAGATAATTTAGAAAATTTTAGACCTATTTCTATGCCATCAGTGTTTGCAAAAGTTACCGAAAAGGCTGTGCATGTAAGGTTAGTTGATCATTTTATATCACACGATTTGTATCAAATGCACAGTTCGGTTTTAGAAGTCGTTTGGCAACTGAAAATGGTATATTCTCTTTTCTCTGTGAAGTACTGGATGGGCTAAACAAAAAGGTAGTCAGAACCTTACGAGGGGAGGTAGGCAGACAGACATCTTCAAAGTATAGGGTAGGTAGACA
Source organism: Schistocerca gregaria (assembly GCF_023897955.1). NCBI lineage: Eukaryota > Metazoa > Arthropoda > Insecta > Orthoptera > Acrididae > Schistocerca > Schistocerca gregaria. The sequence continues at coordinate 23,947,080 of NW_026061710.1, forward strand.
GACATCTTCCTAGGGGGGGGGGGAGGGGTAGGTAGACAGACCTGTTCCGAGGGGTGGGTAGGGAGACATACATCTTCATAGAGAGTGAGTATGTAGACAGATATCTTCCAAGTGGGGTAGGTAGACAGACATCTTCCAAGGGTGCGGGTAGGTAGACAGACATCTTCAGATGGTAGGTAGGTAGACAGATATCCTCTGAAGGGGTAGGTAGACAGACATTTTCCGAGGGTAGGTAGACATCTTCCGAGTGGTGGTAGACATCTTCCGAGGGGGTTAGATACTTTCTGAGAGGGTGGTAGATAGACATATTCCGAGAGGGGGGAGACATCTTCCGACAGTTGGTTAGATAGCCTTCTTTCTAGGGGTGGTAGGTAGAGTGAAATCCTCCAAGACGGGAGGGGGGAGGGCGTAGATAGACACACATCTTCCAAAGCAGTGTGTATGGTAGAAAGACATCTTCCGAGTGAGGGATAAGGTCGACAGACATCTTCTGTGGGGAGGGTTGGCAGACAGACATCTTCCGAGGGGGAGTAGGAAGACATGTTCCAAGAGGGGGTAGACAGACATCTTCCAAGGAGGGGGGGATAGACACATCCTGGCATGGGGTAGGTAGACAGACATCTTCCAAGGGGGTAGGAAGACAAACATCTTCCGATTGCGTGGGTGGGTAATCAGACATCTCTGGAAAGGGGGAGGTCGACAGACATCTTCTGATGGGAGGAAGGTAGAGTGACAAATTCCATGGAGGGGAGTAGGTAGACAAATGTCTTCCAATGGGTGGGGTAGGTAGAGAGAGATCTTCCAAGGGGTGGTAGGTAGGCAGACCTAATACGAGAGTAGCGGTAGCGGAAGAGCGATAGGTAGACAGAAATCTTCCGGACGGGAGGGGAGGGGGGAGCGTAAGTAGACAGATAAGTTCCCAGGTCCTCAATCTACTGCAAGACACCAAAACTGGCCAATAATTGACATTCCGTAACCGAAACTTGTCTTGTACTACTTCTTACTAGTCAATTGCAACAACTTAGAAGCTTCTATTTTGTTCCTTGTGTTACTACTGGATACCTCAGTACGTGACATAGGTTTCCAGACCATAAATGTAAACGTTTCCAAGAGAAAAGATACCTATGTGACTATCTAGCAATACGTGATAAGGCAAGTGACGCAAACGGGTGCTCTTCTACAGTTTTTAAATACATATTAAAAGTTTTCGCATTTTTGCTTGTAACGTGGCTGCCTGACCTCGGCTCATGCTAAAGCATAGGGTCCTCGGTCACATGCAAGGCAATAAAAGCCGGCCAATAATTCATCAATGAGTAACAAAAATCTCACTTATACTACTTCTTACTGGCCGATTGCATCAACTAAGAAGCTCCTATTTTGTTGCTTGTAGTGTCACCCCACACCGCAGCAAGCGAAATAAGTTTTCAGACGATAAATGTAAACGTTTCAGAGAGAATAGGGGACAATGTGACGATATGGCATTACGTCGATTCGAAAGCAAAAGGTGAAACAGGGTGGATTTCTCAAGTTTTACCATATATAAACACTTTTCACATTATCCCGTGCAACGTGGCGTCCAGACGTCGTTTCATGCAAAATCGCAAAGTCCAAGCTCATGTCCAAGGCACTAAAGCAGCGAAATAAGTCAATAACCGATAAATAAAAATGAATTGTACTGCTTGTTACTGGCCGATTACATCTTCTTTGAAGCTTCTTCTGTGTTCTACTATAGTGCTTTTAGTGTCTCCGCATACCGCAGCACGCGACATAACTTTGCAGACGATAAATGTAAACGTTTCAGTGATTAAAAAGCGACCGATGTGACGATCTGGCATTAAGTAAATTCGATAGCATATGACGAAAAGGGGCGGATTTCTCAAGTTTCTATTACATATGAACACTTTTCACATTCTCCCGTGCAACGTGGCGTCCAGATGTCGTTTCATGCAAAATCGCAAGGTCCTAGCTCATGATCAAGGCGCCAAAGCCGGCTAATAAGTCAATAATCGATGACTAAAACTTAAACTGTACTGCTTTTTACTCGCCGATTACATCGACTTAGAAGTTTCTGTGCTCTACTGTGGTGTTTTAGTGTCTCCACATACCGCAGCACGCCACACAAATTTGCAGACGATAAATGTAACCGTTTGAAAGAGGAAAGCGGCCAAAGAGACGATCTGGCATTAAGTCGATACGATAGCAAATGACGAAAACGGTGCGATTTCTCTGGTTTTTACTGCATATGGACACTTTTCATATTCCCTCGTGTAACGTGGCTGCCAGTCGCTGTTTCATGCAAAATCTTAAGGTCGTCGGTCATTTCCAAGTCACTAAATCCGGCTAATAAGCCAATAACCGATAACTAAAACTTCTTACTGGCCGATTACATCAACTTGGAAGCTTCTTCTGTCTTCTATTGTGGTCTTTTAGTGTCTCCGAATACCATAGCACGCGACATAAGTTTGCAGTCGATAAATGTAACCGTTTGAGAGAGAAAAGCGGCCCAACTGACGATCTGGCATTATTCCCCCGCCGGAGAAACAATGCACTTGACAGTTCGCTTTTTGTCTAGTTAGGTTGGCTATACTGTAATAGCGATGTTGCAACAGCAGCCTCTATACACACAGCAGACGATACAGTTTTCCGTCCCGTCTCGTAAATGCAAGCGATTGAGCAATTGCAATGTATATAAAAACTCGTTTTTAGTTGTACTACAATGACAGGAAGTAAACAACCGTATAATAATGCATGTAAAAGCATAACAATGCGCACCCTTTCGATAACGGAGCATATAAATACAAAAAACAAGCATCTGACGACTGGTACTTTAAAATCAATAATGTACGTAGTTTACAAAATAAATAATAACCGAGATTGCAATAAATAACCAATATTAGAATTTTTTCACTCACCAATTTACAGCGATAATGGCGCAATTCCATCCAGCTCGCCATCGTCACTGTTGTCCGATTCATCGCTAAAACCGTCTTCATCGTCGTCATCGGCAAGACAAATCATTAATTGTTCAGGCCACTGATAATGCCTTCTATTGTCTGTGCTGCTCGTATAAGCTTCTCGACGTGCTCTACTTTTTTTCTCCGTGAGGCTGCATCCACAGTCACAAGAGCTTCACGCAACAGCTTTTCCACCTCTGCTATTGTAAAGGACTTGTTGTTGTTCCTTACATACATTTTTACGTCACTCCATACTAACTCAATAGGGTTGAAATGGCAGTGATATGGTGGCAGCCTTATTACAGTATGACCCTGCTCCTTGGCAATTTCGTCTACTACGTATGTAGGTGTCGTAGGCTTATTTTCTTTAACAAGAGAATATAACAGAACCTTTGTCATACCCATATCCCCTGCAATATTTCGAGCCTGTAACCACTGCACCATAATTTCTTTCCGATCATTTGTAGTTGGGGCATTGTTCTGTATCACCGAATGATATGGAGCATTGTCCATTACAATTGTTGTAGGGACAAGAAATTGTTTTAAAAGGTTCCTGAACTACTCAACAAATCGTGCGTGATCCATATCTTCATGGTAATCACCAGTCTTTTTTGATCTAAAAACTGAAAGTGCGTCAGGGACAAAACAACTGGAGGAGCCTGCATGGACCACAATTAATCTAGCTCCTCTTCCCGTCGGCTGATGGCCGGTACTGCTGGGTGTGTTATCCCTCCAACATTTACTGACAGCTTCCCCGGCATTAACCCACGTTTCGTCTAGCCAAATTATGGAATGAATGTCTCTGCCCACAATTTTGTGCAAGAAAATGCTACGAGCGGTAACAATATGTGCCCTCTCTAACAGTACTTTGCGTCTGTCTAGCGTTTTGTAACGGAAACCCATATTTTTTAGCACAAATTTTAGTGATGTTTTACCACCCCTGAAGAGTTCACTTTCTTTTAAAGAGATTAATAACTTAGCTACAGTCGGATACTCTTTTCTGCTGTAGTAAGCATAAACATGCCTACGAACTGCATCAGTCTGGAAAGAATCTAATTCTGTGATAGGACTACGCAGCTTTTTCTTCTTTCCCGGGGTTGATAAAAATGTATTATTTGATCCAGACAGCTCGGAATCGTTACGGCTCACTTCAGTATCTTCAAAGTTTTGTAGTAATACTCCCTTACTTACTACCGTTCTTGCACTAATACCAAGAGTTTTCGACGTACGTTCCACCACTTTGTCGGCAGGAATTGATGGCTGTCCATGAATGCTTACGTAGCTTTTCTCCTGCTCGTAAAACTCACGAGTTCTGCGTAGCAACTCCAGTGCCTGGCTGTTTAGCGGCACCCCTCGACGCAAAGGATTGTCACTAGGTGAACGAAGTCTTTTCGGTGGCATTTTCCAAGTACGTAAACTCACAACGTAACAAAAGTCACAACGATATAGCACACAGTACAACGAAAATACGCGGTAAACAACACACAACTCACGTTGTATACACATTCACTAAACAAAGCCGGCAACGCGGTAACTTTAACGTCACAGCACGTGAGTAACAGCAGTGCTCACTGCGCTGTGATTGGCTGGCGCCCCACGCTGAACGCCTAGTGCCTATCGTTCTTCACTTGTTACTCTGTTACGCTGCCAACTTCATACGCAAACGTCAAGTGCAACGTTTCAACGGCCCGGGTATAAGTCGATTCGATACCACATGACGAAAACGGTGCGATTTCTCAGGTTTTCACTACATGTGGATATTTTCTTCATTCTCTCCTGTAAAGTTTCTCCCAGTCGTTGTTTCCAGCAAAATCGAAAGATCGTCGGTCATGTCCAAGGCACCAAAGCCGGCTGATAAGTCAATAATCAATTACTAGCACATGAATTGTACTGCTTCTTACTGGCCGATTACATCAACTTAGAAGCTTCTTCTGTGTTCTACTGTGGAGCGTTTAGTGTCTCCGCATATCGCGGAACGCGATATAAGTTTGCAGAAGTTAAATGTAACCGTTCTAGTGAGAAACGCGGCCAAAGTGACGAACTGGCATTACGTCGATACGATAGCAAATGACGAAAACGGTGCGAATTCTCAGGTTTTTACAACATTTGGACACTTTTCACATTCTCTCGTTTAACGTGGCTGCCAGCCGTTGTTTCATGCAAAATCTTAGGGTCGTTGGTCATGTCCACGTCACCAAAGCCAGCTAATAAGTCAATAATCGATAACTAAAACTTGAATTGTACTGCTTCTTACTGTTTGATAACATCAACTTAGAAGCTTTTTGTGTGTTCAACTGTTATGCTTTTAGTGCCTCCGCATACCGCAGCACGCCACATAGGTTTGTAGTCGATATATGTAACCGTTTGAGAGAGAAAAGCTTCCAATGCGACGATCTGGCATTCCGTCAATACGATTGCACATGACGAAAACGGTCTGATTCCTCAGACTTTTACTATTTATGGACTCTTTTCACATTCTCTCTTGTAACGTGGCTGCCAGCCGTTGTTACATGCAAAATTTTATGGTCCTCGATCATGTCCAAGACACCAAAGCCGGCTAATAAATCAATAATTGATGAATAAAACTTGATTTGTACTGCTTCTTACTGTTTGATAACATCAACTTAGAAGCTTTTTGTGTGTTCTGCTGTTATTCTTTTAGCGTCTCCACATACCGCAGCACGCCACTTAAGTTTGCAGGCGATAAATGTAACCGTTTGAGACAGAAAAACTTCCAATGTGACTATCTGGCATTACGTCGATACGATAGCAAATGACGAAAACGGTGCGATTTCTCAGGTTTTTACTACATATGAACACTTTTCACATTCTCCCGTGCAACGCGGCTGCTAGACCTCCCTTCATGCAAAATCTTAAGGCCTGGCTCATGTCCAATGCACCAAAGCCGGCTAAAAGTAAACAATCGATAATTAAAACTTGAATTTCACTGCTTCTTATTGGCTATTACATCAACTTAGAAGCTTCTTCTGTGTTCTACTGTTGTGCTTTTAGTGTCTCCGCGACATAAGTTTGCAGACGATAGAAGTTACCGTTTGAGAGAGTAAAGCGGCCAATGTGACGATCTGGCATTCCGTCGATACGATAGCAAATGACGAAAACGGTGCGATTTCTCAGGTGTTTAGTACTTATGGACACTTTTCACATTCTCTCGCGTAACGTGGCTGCCAGTCGTTGTTTCATGCAAAATCGTAGGGTCGTTGGTCATGTCAAAGGCACCAAACCCGGCTAATAAGTCAATAATTGATAACTAAAACTGGAATTGTACTGCTTCTTACTGGCCGATTACATCAACTTAGGAGCTTCTTCAGTGTCCTACTGGGGTGCTTTTAGTGTCTCCGCATACTGCAGCACGCCACATAGGTTTGCAGACGATATATGTAACCGTTTGAGAGAGAAAAGCTTCCAATGTGACGATTTGGCATTCCGACGATAGGATAGCAAATGACGAAAAAGGTTAGATTTCTCACGTTTTTACTATTTATGGACACTTTTCACATTCTCTCGCATAATGTGGCTACCCCCCCCCCCCCCCCCCCCATGAACCATGGACCTTGCCGTTGGTGTGGTGGCTTGTGTGCCTCAACGATACAGATAGCCGTACCGTAGGTACAAACACAACGGATTGGTATCTGTTGAGAGGCCAGACAAACGTGTGGTTCCTGAAGAGGGGCAGCAGCCTTTTCAGTAGTTGCAGGGGCAACAGTCTGGATGATTGACTGATCTGGCCTTGTAACAATAACCAAAACGGCCTTGCCGTCCTGGTACTGCGAACGGCTGAAAGCAAGGGGAAACTACGGCCGTAATCCTTCCGGAGAGCATGCAGCTTTACTGTATGATCAAATGATGATGGCGTCCTCTTGGGTAAAATATTCCGGAGGTAAAATAGCCCCCATTCAGATCTCTGGGAGGGGACTACTCAGGAGAATGTCGTTATCAGGAGAAAGAAAACTGGCGTTCTACGGGTCGGAGCGTGTAATGTCAGATCCCTCAATCGGGCAGGTAGGTTAGAAAATTTAAAAAGGGAAATGGATAGGTTAAAGTTAGATATAGTGGGAATTAGTGAAGTTTGGTGGCAGGAGGAACAAGACTTTTGGTCAGGTGAATACAGGGTTATAAACACAAAATCAAATAAGGGTAATGCAGGAGTAGGTTTAATAATGAATAGGAAAATAGGAATGCGGGTAAGCTACTACAAACAGCATAGTGAACGCATTACTGTGGCCAAGATAGATACGAAGCCCACACGTACTACAGTAGTACAAGTTTATATGCCAACTAGCTCTGCAGATGACGAAGAAATTGAAGAAATGTATGATGAAATAGAAGAAATTATTCAGGTAGTGAAGGGAGACGAAAATTTAATAGTCAAGGACGACTGGAAAACGAGTGTAGGAAAAGGGAGAGAAGGAAACGTAGTAGCTGATTATGGATTGGGGCTAAGAAATGAAAGAGGAAGCCGCCTCGTAGAATTTTGTACAGAGCACAACTTAGTCATAGCTAACACTTGGTTTAAGAACCATGAAAGAAGGTTGTATACATGGAAGAACCGTGGAGATACTAAAAGGTATCAGATAGATTATATAATGGTAAGACAGAGATTTAGGAACCAGGTTTTAAATTGTAAGACATTTCCAGGAGCAGATGTGGACTCTGACCACAATCTATTGGTTATGACCAGTAGATTAAAACTGAAGAAACTGCAAAAAGGTGGGAATTTAAGGAGATGGGACCTGGACAAACTGAAAGAACCAGTGGTTGTACAGAGTTTCAGGGAGAGCATAAGGGAACAATTGAGAGGAATGGGGGAAAGAAATACAGTAGAAGATGAATGGGTAGCTCTGAGGGATGAAGTAGTGAAGGCAGCAGAGGATCAAGTAGGTAAAAAGACGAGGGCTGGTAGAAATCCTTGGGTAACAGAAGAAATATTGAATTTAATTGGTGAAAGGAGAAAATATAAAAATGCAGTAAATGAAGCAACCAAAAAGGAATACAAACGTCTCAAAAATGAGATCGACAGGAAATGCAAAATGGCTAAGCAGGGATGGCTAGAGGACAAATGTAAGGATGTAGAGGCTTATCTCACTAGGGGTAAGATAGATATTGCCTACAGCAAAATTAAAGAGACATTTGGAGATAAGAGAACCCTTGTATGAACATCAAGAGCTCAGATGGAAACCCAGTTCTAAGCAAAGAGGGGAAAGCAGAAAGGTGGAAGGAGTATATAGAGGGTCTGTACGCAGGCGAAATACTTGAGGGCAATATCATGGAAATTGAAGAGTATGTAGATGAAGATGAAATGGGAGATACGATATTGCGTGAAGAGTTTGACAGAGCACTGAGAGACCTAAGACGAAACAAGGCTCCAGGAGTAGACAACATTCCATTAGATTTACTGACAGCCTTGGAAGAGCCAGTCCTGACAAAACTCTACCAGCTGGTGAGCAAGATGTGTGAGACAGGTGAAATACCCTCAGACTTCAAGAAGAACATAATAATTCCAATCCCAAAGAAAGCAGGTGTTGACAGATGTGAAAATTACCGAACTATCAGTTTAATAAGTCACAGCTGCAAAATACTAACACGAATACTTTACAGACGAATGGAAAAACTAGTAGAAGCCGACCTCGGGGAAGATCAGTTTGGATTCCATAGAAAAACTGGAACACATGAGGCAATACTGACCTTACGACTTATCTTAGAAGAAAGATTAAGGAAAGGCAAACCTACGTTCCTAGCATTTGTAGACTTAGAGAAAGCTTTTGACAATGTTGACTGGAATACTCTCTTTCAAATTCTAAAGGTGGCAGGGGTAAAATACAGGGAGCGAAAGGCTATTTACAATTTGTACTGAAACCAGATGGCAGTTATAAGAATCGAGGGACATGAAAGGGAAGCAGTGGTTGGGAAGGGAGTGAGACAGGGTTGTAGCCTCTCCCCGATGTTATTCAATCTGTATATTGAGCAAGCGGTCAAGGAAACAAAAGAAAAATTCGGAGTAGGTATTAAAATCCATGGAGAAGAAATAAAAATTTTGAGGTTCGCCGATGACATTGTAATTCTGTCAGAGACAGCAAAGGACTTGGAAGAGCAGTTGAATGGAATGGACAGTGTCTTGAAAGGAGGATACAAAAGCAAATCGAGGATAATGGAATGTAGTCGAATTAAGTCGGGTGATGCTGAGGGAATTAGATTAGGAAATGAGACACTTAGAGTAGTAAAGGAGTTTTGCCATTTGGGGAGCAAAATAAATGATGATGGTCGAAGTAGAGAGGATATAAAATGTAGACTGGCAATGGCAAGGAAAGAGTTTCTGAAGAAGAGAAATTTGTTAACATCGAGTATAGATTTAAGTGTCAGGAAGACATTTCTGAAAGTATTTTTATGGAGTATAGCCATGTATGGAAGTGAAACGTGGACGATAAATAGTTTGGACAAGAAGAGAATAGAAGCTTTTGAAATGTGGTGCTACAGAAGAATGCTGAAGATTACATGGGTAGATCACATAACTAATGACGAAGTGTTGAACAGTGTTGGGGAGAAGAGAAGTTTGTGGCAAAACTTGACCAGAAGAAGGGATCGGTTGGTAGGAAATGTTCTGAGGCAACAGGGGATCTCGTATTTAGTATTGGAGGACAGGATGGAAGGCAAAAATCGTTGAGGGAGACCAAGAGATGAAACACTAAGCATATTCAGAAGGATGTAGGTTGCAGTAGGTACTGGGAGATGAAGAAGCTTGCACAGGATAGAGTAGCATGGAGAGCTGCATCAGACCAGTCTCTGGACTGAAGACCACAACAACAACAACAACAACAACGTGGCTGCCAGCCGTAGTTACATGCAAAATCTTATGGTCCTCGGTCATGTCCAAGACACCAAAGCCGGCTAATAAGTCAATAATCGATAACTAAAACTTGAATTGTACTGCTCCTTACTTGCCGATTACATCAACTTAGAAGTTTCTTCTGTGTTCTACTGCGGTGCTTTTAGTGTCTCCGCATTCCACAGCACGCCACATAAGTTTGCATATTATAAATGTAGCCGTTTCAGAGAGAAAAGCGGCCAAAGTGACGATCTCGCATTACGTCGATACGATAGCAAATGACGAAAACGGTGCGATGTCTAAGGTTTTTACTATTTATGGACACGTTTTACATTATCTTGGGTAACATGGCTGCCAGCCGTTGTTACATGCAAAACATTATGGTCCTCGGTCATGTCCAAGACACCAAAGCCACCTAATAAGTCAATAATCGATAACTGAAACTTGAATTGTACTGCTCTTTACTGGCCGATTACATAATTTTAGAAGCTTCTTCTGTGTTCTACTATGGTCTTTTTAGTGTGTCCACCTACCGCAGCACGCCACATAGGTTTGCAGACGATATATGTAACCGTTTGAGAGAGAAAAGCTTCCAATGTGACGATCTTGCAATCCGTCGATACGATAGCAAATGAAGAAAGCTTTGCGATTTCTCAGGGTTTTATTACATATGGACCCTCTTCACATTCTCTCGTGCAAGGTGACTGCCAGTCGTTGTTTGATGCAGAATCTTAAGGTCGTCGGTCATGTCCAAGGCACCAAATCCACCTAATAAGTCAATAATCGATAGCTAAAACTTGAATTGTACTGTTTCTAACTGACCGATACATCAAGTTAGAAAGTTTCTTGTGTGTTCTACTGTGGTGCTTTTAGTGTCTCCGCATACCGCAGCATCCCACATAAGTTTTCAGACGATAAATGTAATCGTTTGATAGAGAAAAGCGGCCAATGTGACGATCTGGCATTAAGTCGGTTCGATAGCAAATGAAGAAATCGGGTGGATTTCTCAGGTTCTTACTACATATGAACACTTTTCACATTCTCCCGTGCAACGTGGCTGCTAGACCTCCCTTCATACAAAATGGTAAGGTCATAGCTCATGTCCAAGGCACCAAAGCCGGCTAAAAAGTCAATAATCGATAACAAACCTTGAATTGTACTGCTTCTTGCTGTCTATTAATCAACTTAGAAGCTTCTTCTGTGTTCTACTATGGTGCTTTTAGTGTCTCCGCATACCGCAGCACGCGACATAGCTTTGCACACGATAAATGTAACCGTTTTCGAGAGAAGAGCGGCCAATGTGACGATTTGGCATTACGTCGATTCGATAGCAAATGACGAAAACGGTCGGATTTCTCAGGTTTTTAATACATATGGACACTTTTCACATTCTTCGTGTAACGTGGCTGCCAGGTCTCGTTTCATGCCAAATCTTAAGGTCGTTGTTCATGTCCCAGGCACCAAAGTTGGCTAATAAGTCAATAATCGATAACTAAACTTCAATTGTACTACTTCTTACTGGCCGATTACATCAACTTATAAGCTTCTTCTGTGTTCTACCTTATTGCTATTAGTGCCTCCACGTACCGCAGCACGGAACATAAGTTTGCAGACGATGAAGGTAACCGTTTCAGAGAGAAATAAAAAATTCCGTGTCTGTGTTTACTGCCTGCTCATATTGTTTAAAGCAGGTTGCTCTAAATGCCCAGTGGATCTGATTCCCTTGATACATTCTAAACAAACTCGGAATGGGAAAGACCGAGCTCTGCTTATACTTATAGTCTGGAAAGTTGATATATCTTAGACAGTAAAATATGACTGTAATAGATGTCCACTGAGTATTCCCATTTATACTGAAATTAGCTTTGAACAACAAATTATTAATTGGCCACCTAGTCATGACTCAATAGCTACTAAGATCTTTCACTGGTGAAGGAGGTGACGACGTTGTTATGTCCATTAGAGGCTTCTGTAGCTTGCTGAGAATGATGTAAAATAATTGTGCCATGTGATTTTCTATGGAGTTTCAGAGTATGTTCTATACTGGTGCAGGACATTCATTCCTGCTGTTCTCATTATAGGCAATCCTAGATTCTGAATCTCAAACACCAGAAGATTAGAAACAGCAATGCAACCTCTGTCTTCCTGGCTGTGCACTATTTCAAAGTCTCTTCTCATTGTGCAGTACTTGTAGATTATTGTAAATAGATTATCTGTAATATTTAGAACATCTCATTCTAAACTTTCTAAATAATGGGTCTTTTCTGTTATGACCATGTCATAACGCCGAGGTCGGCGTTTTACTCCGAGGTCGGCGGTTTTCCCCGAGGTCGGCGTTTTTCCCCCGAGGTCGGCGTTTTTCCCCGAGGTCGGCGTTTTTCCCCGAGGTCGGCGTCTTTCCCCGAGGTCGGCGTTTTACCCCGAGGTCGGCGTTTTTCCCCAAGGTCAGCGTTTTTCCCCGAAGTCAGCGTTTTTCCCCGAGGTCAGCGTTTTTCCCCGAGGTCGGCGTTTTTCCCCCGAGGTCGGCGTTTTTCCCCCGAGGTCGGCGTTTTTCCCCCGAGGTCGACGTTTTACCCCGAGGTCGGCGTTTTCCCCCGAGGTCGGCGTTTTTCCCGATGTCGGCGTTTTCTCCCGAGGTCGGCGTTTTCTCCCGAGGTCGGCGTTTTACCCCCGAGGTCGGCGTTTTTCCCCCGAGGTCGGCGTTTTTCCCCCGAGGTCGGCGTTTTTGTCCCGAGGTCGGATCGGCGTTTTGTTTCCCGAGGTCTAGGAAGCTATCGATATATTGAAAATCGAAACTATTTTCATGTATATCGAACTATACTGATATGTGTTGTCATCTTGAAACACATATCTGACCACTAGATATCGTTATTTATCGAGTTAGCGATATATTTCGATATTTATTTATTTATTTCGTGAATCGTTTTCTTAGAGGTCAGATTTATTTTGAGACATCCATACATATCACATTATCGATTCATTTCGATATACCATTTTATTTCGAGGCCCAGTTTTGTATTGAGCAGTCGATTTATTTCTATATATCTGTCTATATCGAGTAGTCGACGTATTTCGAGATATCGATTGATTCAGTGTATCCGGTTATGTCGAGATATCGATTTATTTTGATATACCGACACAATACGGGTTGTCTATATATTTTGAGGTATCTATATATTTCCATGTATAGGTGTACTCCAGATAGCGATTTCTTTCGAGATATCGATATATTTCGAGATATCTCTATATCTCAAGTAACCATAAATTTCTAGATATCCCTATTTTTAGAGAAATCTTTGTATTACGAGGTATCGATATATTTCCAGATATGGATGTGTTTCTAGACCCCGCATCATATCGAGACCTCGAATTATTTCGAATTATCGATCCATTTCGTACGTCGTTATGCATCTTGATGTCTATACATTTCGATATTTCGACTCATTTCGATGTGTCGGTTGTTTTGGATGTGTCGGTTTATATCGAGGTTTTGATTTATCTCTGGGTCTCGATTTCTTTCGTGGTTTCGATTTATTTCGAGGTGTTGATTTATTTCGAGGTGTCGATGTATTTCGAGGTGACAATATATTGCGACCATACTTGTCGACTGCATCACCTTAGAACCTACTGTATTTCGTACAGAGTGGTGCGACTGCATACCTCAGCACGCGACATTAAATGCCAGACGATAAATGTAAACGTTTCTGAGAGAAAAGCGTTCATTCTGACGATTTCCCATTTCGTTATTAGGAAAACAAATGTAGAAAACGTAAGGTTTTCTTCGGTTTTTACTACACATTAACACTCCTCGCATTTTCCCGTGTGGTGTGGCTACCGGACCTCGGTCGTGCAAAATCGCAAGGTCCTATGTCAACTACAAGGCAGCAAATAAGGCCTATAATTGAATTTTCCATATCTAAAACAAGACAGACACTGCTCCTTACTTGTCGACTCCATCAACTTAAGCTTCTATTTCGTACAGAGTGGTGCGACTGCATACCTCGGCAGGCGACATTGATTGCCAGACGATGAATGTAAACGTTTCCGAAAGAAAAGCGTCCTATGTGACGAACTGGCACTACGTCAAACAAATGACGAAAACGTTAGGTTTTCTTCGGTTTTTCTGCCACTCAAAGTGCTGCCAACTTTAAATTCACCCCCTCCTCCCCCTCCCCAGTCATGGCGATCAGCTGGTGTGATAGAAATGGACACAGGAAAGTAATAACGTTCCATGAAATCCCATTCCAGGGACGTTCAAGGGTAAACGTTCCAGACGGTTTATTTCCATTAAGACACGCATACTGGGCATCTACAATGCCACATCTACCAGATCGTTTCTATTGTCAGCAGTGGAAAACAAATCTGTACTGAAGTAGCCATAGTGAGACGCGGTTTTTGGTAGACGAAATAATAGGAATTCTCTAGCCACTGGTAATGATGATCTAATGAGAATTCTGTTATTGTTTTGAAAGATGCATTTAAATATGCATTGAACGTAGCTCCAAATTATTTTGAGAATTATAATTGTGGCATGATGAATCTACATTGGAGATTTTGTAATGCTAAACATTTCGATCTGAGAATACTTTATGTGATAGAACGGCATTGACCTTGTGTGTCATTAGGGTAAAGTTAATTTGCCGCCATTAACATGAAATTTGAAACTTCCTGGCAGATTAAAACTGTGTGTCCGACCGAGACTCGAACTCGGGACCTTTGCCTTTCGCGGGCAAGTTTTCTACCATCTGAGCTACCGAAGCACGATTCACGCCCGGTACTCACAGCTTTACTTCTGCCAGTATCCGTCTCCTACCTTCCAAACTTTACAGAAGCTCTCCTGCGAACCTTGCAGAACTAGCACTCCTGAACGAAAGGATATTGCGGGCACATGGCTTAGCCACTGCCTGGGGGATGTTTCCAGAATGATATTTTCAGTCTGCAGCCGAGTGTGCGCTGATATGAAACTTCCTGGCAGATTAAAACTGTGTGCCCGACCGAGTCTCGAACTCGGGACCTTTGCCTTTCGCGGGCAAGTGTTCTACCATCTGAGCTACCGAAGCACGATTCACGCCCGGCACTCACAGCTTCCTTTCAGGAGTGCTAGTTCTGCAAGGTTCGCAGGAGAGCTTCTGTAAAGTTTGGAAGGTAGGAGACGGATACTTGCAGAAGTAAAGCTGTGAGTACCGGGCGTGAGTCGTGATTCGGTAGCTCAGCTGGTAGAGCACTTGCCCGCGAAAGGCAAAGGTCCCGAGTTCCAGTCTCGGTCGGGCACACAGTTTTAATCTGCCAGGAAGTTTCATATCAGCGCACACTCCGCTGCAGAGTGAAAATCTCATTCTGGAAACATAAAATTTATCTTCCATTAACGTAAAATCTATTTTTCAGCGCACTGTAATAAGGACTCACTTCAGATGATTGGACAATTAAAGAGAACTCAAACTGTTATTTTAATAGTATTCGTAGGTCCAATGCAGCATTTACCGTGGACAGTCCCTGAGCCTAGACTGTCAGTTTTATCTAGGCAGCACTACTTTAAAAAAGCACTCCGTCTTCTGCCCACAAGTGGCCAATCAGGACCATCCTACCGCCACGTTATCCTCACTGAGGGTGGAGGAGGAGCTGGCTCTCCCACTCGTTGTGGTAGTTTCTTTTGACTGGAGCCGCTACTATTCGGTCGAGTAGTTCCTCAACTGGCATCGCAAGGCTGAGTGCAACCCGAAAAATGGCAACAGCACATCGCGGCCCAGATGGTCACCCATCCAAGTGCCGACCTCGCCCGATAGTGCTAAACTTCAGTAATCAGACGGGAACCGGTGTATCCACTGCGGCAAGGCCGTGGCCCCTACCACATTTACAAGATATTTTTGATCGTAGATCAGGTCCGATGGCTCGAAAGAATGGACGTTTACCATGTTATGCACATTTATATTTTCACTACGTCGACACAGATGGTCCAATTTCGACCATAGGTGATGGTAGCTATAATGATCGTGCCAAGCATTCCGTGTACATTAGTTGCACCCAAGTGTGTGGACATCACAGCATTCGTGACATTTAAATTTGTTACTTCTTTGCTACTATATTCGCAATAAATTTCGCAGACAGTATCCGCATATGACGCTGAACGTACCTACAAAATTATATCATTGTACGACACATGTTTCAGGAGATACGTTATAAAAATTCAGGACAAGGCCAGACGCTGCATTGTACGGGCGTGGACGCACAGCTGTAAATAAATGCCTGGTCAACGCCATGCTTTTCCGCTAGTCATCTATAAAGATAAAAAATCCCCAATATTGTCCACCAGCGTATTTTTCAAAAACCTTTATTTTGTCATCCATTATTTTCCTGTAAAAATCGAAAATACCGTGTACCATTGTGTTTTTAAAAGTCGTCTCTTATTGTCATCTCTTTTTATGTATTTTAAGCCATCTATCGCTTGTGTAACCTGTGGCTACAAGTCCATTCCCTTTATGGGAGAATCGAAATAATACACAACGGAAAAAAGTGTGGGCCAATTTCTTCCTCATTTTTCGGAACTTCTGATAATAGTAAATCGTTGGCTTTTTGAGGGCGTGGTAGGTAGATACAAGAGATTAGTGTAAGATTAGAATTTGGGTCAAATATAGTGCCAGGAACTTCTGTTTCTATCTGGCTAGCTTCAGAGTACTTCACCATCTACTAAGTGATGCGTTTCAATGTGAATGGTGTGTTCTGTGCTAGGTCTACCCTTTACTGCACAATGCTGTTCCTTCGATGCTATTAAAACCAGGATGTTATCAAAACATATGCACAGTGGCAGACTGGAATCTGCAGAAATATTTCCAGTGGAGGGGAGTGCGGGAGGCGCGTCGGGGCTGGAGTGCATGATTCTGAAACTGGCACTGTGTGTACAAATCAGCTGGTCAGTTACGAGATGCAACAAGCTGCAAGACCCTAACTCTATAAGCGCTACAACTGGTCAAAGCTAAGGTTTAGCAGTATTGTGGAGAAGTCTTATCTGGAAGAGTATGAGTATACTGTAACGAATAAAACCTCTTTACTCCAGATTCCAGGGAGGGTTGGGGGCTATGGGTGAAAGTGCCCCTTTGCCTCTTCTCCCCTCCCCACCTCCTCCCCTCCCCCTCGAGGACGCCAATGGCTGGCCCGTTCATTTTGAGAACATCAGAGCTGCAGTAACCTTCCTGAAAAACTGTTCTAGATGTCTAAATCTACATCCATACTAGGCACGCTACCTGACGGTCTGTGGCGGAGGGTACTCTATCGGTTCTCCCTTCTATTCCAGTCTCATATTGTACGTGGAAAGGAGGATTGTCGGTATGCTTCTGTGTGGGCTCTAATCTCTCTGATTTTATCCTCATGGTCTCTTCGCTAGATATACGTAGAAGGGAGAAATATACTGCTTGACTCTTCGGTGAAGGTATGTTCTCGAAACTTTATCAAAAGCCCGTACCGGGCTACTGAGCGTCTCTCCTGCAGAGTCTTCCACTGGAGTTTATCTGTCATCTCCGTAACGCTTTCGCGATTACTAAATGATCCTGTAGCGAAGCGCGCTGCTCTCCGTTGGATCTTCTCTCTCTCTTCTATCAACCCTATCTGGTACGGATCCCACACTGCTGAGCAGTATTCAAGCAGTGGGCGAACAAGCGTATTGTAACCCACTTCCTCTGTTGTCGGATTGCACTTGTCTACATTGAGATTCAATTGCCATTCCGTGCACCATGCGTCAATTGCGCGTCAATCTTACCACGCAGAACTCCAGTGGGAATGTCGGTTATCGCTGAAACAACTGGTTTTCGGCTCACTTTAACCTAATTGTTAAAGCCCGTCACTATTCCAGTGCTTGTAATAACCGATTTTCAGTCTTTTATTTACATTATTTCCTCTAGTAAACGTAGGAATCCTACAAAGATTTAAAAAATTTGACTTTCTCAGTTTCTTGATAAATGGAATCAACACGTAAAATTAAATACTTTTATGATGACCTGCAGCCGTCCAGAACGAAATTAGAATTATATTAATACGGTCAGCTGCTCTCGGGTGTCGATATACATCAACGGGGACAGGTGACAATGTGTGCCCCGTCTGGGACTAAAGCCCGGGATCTCTTGCTTACATGGCAGACGCTCTGTCCATCTGAGCCACCGAGGGCACAGACTGCAGGGACTATCTCGCACAGGCCTCCCGCGAGACTCACATAGTATGTGCACACACTACATTCGTAGTGTCCCACACCAACACACTCATTACACGTGGAAGACATTCTTACCAAGTGCCGTAACAGTTCGGGGAATACGTGTGCATCTTCACAGAAGAAGGTCATGGCTGGTATTGCCAGAACCATATACGTATATGGATATGGTGTCTGTTCTTTCGGACATAATTTAAAATAAATAGTCAAATAAAACTTTGTCAGCTGTTCGCTGCTTCTCTCAAAATATGGCGAGTGCTTCCGTACTACAGAAAACTGCCAGTATTCTCCTACTGATTTTAGTTTTTAGAAGCTCTGCTCAAAAATTATATTGTAATCGGTTATCACAGCACTATGCGGGAGTTACGTATAGTCCTGCAATAAAGGGTGAATACTTCGGCTGGAGAACTCTTTTTCGTTTTAATTTCTCTGTTTTCAAGGGCTACAAGCAGATAACGGCATACTACGTAGACACAGGCAGCAGATCAGGCACTTTCTATTTTTATCCCGGAAATTTTAACTTTTTTCCTTGTATGATGTTTCAAGTCGACCAAATCAACCCATGTGCTTCACTCGTTACCGCATATCGTAAAATACTTCCAGACTTCCAGATGGTGCCATTCTGTGTTACAACTGACGTTCGACAACAGCGAGAAACTGCGTCCAGTCTCGCGCACTGCTTGTATAACAGGCACAATATTGTCTCGGCAATGCTGGACCAATCCATTTGTTGCTCGTTTCTGTCAGCAGTGTTATTAAAGTGGCATACATCACTTTTCCCATTTTTCTGTAATAACGCAGTATTTCAGAGCTATGGAAATCTTACGAATAAAAATTACTCGTCTTTTTTAAAAAAAGGTTTACTTGAAAACTAAAAATTTTACTGCGGCTTCTGTGGCTAATCGATATATCTGTTTTTACGTGGTTATCAGGAAAAAAAAGATACTTGTTATAACCGAGAGCAAACAAATACCGAAAGACATGGGTTATTCAGAACTAAAATACCCATATCGTTTTAACCGATCGGTTTTTCTATCTCTAAACTGAAGTGTCGCCATAGAAAAGTGTGTCGTTCCATCACTGTCCATAGCAACTTTGAGATATGTAAGTGTTTATGAGCAATATCGGCAAATAGAAACACGAAGAGGTAATAAGCATCTGAGCGATAGAATTTATTTCCCGATCAGAAAAGTCGAGTGACAGACAAGACTGAATCACTGTAATAGAAGTTATATGGAAAGCTGTGTAAAGGAAAATTTCCAGTTCTTTCGTGGATTCCAAAATTGAAGCAAATTCCGGGTCATCAAGGTGACATAGTCTTATACGGATAGTATTCCATGACTAACGTAATTGGCCCACATACTATACTGGTATACGGATAATATTACACGACTAACGTAATTTACCTGAAATAATGTACAAACATGTTACTATAACATTCGCTACTACTCATTACGCTAATTCACCTTCAGCCATTAAGCGCAAGCGCAGATCTCAGTTATGATACGTGCGCCATCCAAAAATTTATCAAGGTAGTATCTCAACACAACTACAAATGATCATTGTGTGTAAAATAAATAGAACACTTCATAAGAAGAACATGACAGGTTTGAATCATTCCCACCGCAAAGGATGAAAAATTCAGGCTCGCACACAAAACCACTTGATAACTAACCAGAAATTCAGATTAGTTGTAGCTTCGGTGACAATCGCCATTTTTACGTTTTCCCCGTAAACTAGATAATTATGAAACGTTAGCAACTACTCTAAAATATCTGCGGCAACGGCCTTGCCCCTGAGGTTGCATTGGTTCACGTGAGATCACCGAAGTTAAGTGCGTTGTCGGACGTGGTCGGCACTTGAATGGGTGGTCATCCAGGCCGCCATGCGCTCTTGCCATTTTTCGGGGTGCACTCAGCCTCGTGGTGCCAATCGAGGAGCTACTCGACCGAATAGTAGCGGCTCCGGTCAATGAAAACCGCCATAACGACGGGGAGAGCAGTGTGCTGACCCCACGCCCCTCCTGTTCGCATCCTCCACGGATGATGACGCAGCGGTCGGATGGTCCCGTCCCAGTAGGCCACTCGTGGACTGAAGACGGAGTGCTTACAAAGCAACTACTCTCCAGTGCATGGCCGTACTACTGAGACCTTGATGCCTGGCATCAACAACAGGTAGCAGCACACGAGGTTGGCTTACGCCTACTGCCGAATTTTGAGATCTGTCGTAAGCCTGCGTAAGCACGTGGGGCTTTCCGTCTTAAGTGCAAGCATATCCATTGCGTGTTCTGCCGCGCGACTTGAGTGGAATATTTCATTATTTCTGAAATTTTATAGAAATGTTTTTCGTTGTATATCCTCTCCATCGGTACTGAATTTACTGTAAAATTACTTGCTCACTTTTCGGAACTTCCGTTCATGGTAAATCGATATTATTAGAAGCCGTGGTAGACACGAGTCTAGTGTGCTTCACCTTCAGCACCTTCTGTGTCAGTCTCGGTTCCTATGTCGCTGATTTCACAACTAGCAGTTCGTTGTCTACTGAGTATACTGTCTCTTGTACGACACTATCCCTCCTACACTGAAAGGGGGAGACACAGGAAATTATAGGATTTTTGAAACATGTAGCTGTTAAGGTAATTTTGAAGCTAGGCATACGAAAATTTGTATCTGGTTTCTAGGTCAGAAATAAAGAAATATGTGTTCCATTATTACTGGGAATGAAGTGAAATAGCGGGTGAACATTTTATTTTGAGATAAATAATTATGGAATAACTATGAAAGTATTTTTAAGGCTACATCTACGAAAATTGGTATTTGACTTCAAGGTTACAAATAAGGAAATACATGTTTTAGTGTTTTTGGAAGTTCAACCCCTAAGGGGATGAAATAGAGTGAGCTGGTGCGTTTCTGGCGCCAGTTTCCATCGATCGTTGCTTCGATCTTTGAGTCGCGGTCCAGAGGACACTGCTTCCTAAGCGACTGTAGTAGTTCTCTGCACGGACCCACATCGGGCTTACCGCGCTTACACTGGACACAGTTGCCAACAAATCTCCTGACATCGCGATATAGGTTGGGCCAAAACATGTGTTCCCGAACTCGGTTCTAGGTCTTGTATAGCGCCAAATGACCCCCGACCACCGAATCGTGGATATATCATGCTAACTCGTTCCTGTGGAATAGAGACCTTCACATCACCACGGTTGTCTCCCCCTTTACACAAGAGCCCCCCGCCCCCCCGAAGGCAACAGGGCAACAGCCAGTAACGACGTCGCCATCCGCCTACTGCTGCCTATTCGGTCCCCACCTGGGGTCCACAGCCTGTTTGCCGGCTGAGTCGCAGAAGAAACCGGGTGTCTCGGAGAGAAGGAAATTCGCTCCAAGATCCGGCTCCACGTGGCCCTTGCCTTCCCCAGACTCTCCCGCGAACATACGGCTAAGAGCGTCGCCAATTCATTGTCTCTGCCCCTAATATGCGGAACCTGGAGATAAATCTTGTCATCTTAACTTCGGCATGACTTTTAGCGAACTTATTAATCAAAGTTTAAGGGCTGGCACTGGGCAAGTAACTGACGGAGGCTCATTTGTTTCAGTTCAGTTGTAATGCTCACCTGTTCTCCAGATAAGGTTGTGTAGTATATGTCTCAGAAAACTCTCTACCCTTGATGTGTGTTGTGTTAGAGATAATTGGCAGCGGTCGACGCTAGCATACTGGGAACAGAGCACCACGGCGGCAGAGAGATGTTTAAGGCCATGTCCTCTCCTTTACATCTTCGGTTATGTTGTCACTTTCGCGTGATTCCATCGTTCCGGTGGAGAACTATAGCATCCAAAGTTCAATTGCATTGTCAAGTTGAGTATATTTCTATGTCACTCCCTGTCTCGTGGATCTCTCGTATTGATTTGAATCCTTGGTCTGCTCGCGTCTATCGCCAATTCACACGAAATATTGAAGCAACCTTATTTTAAGGGAATTGTCATATGGTCATGTTCTAGTTGTAATCATTCTAAGAATATTGTTGATTAATCAATTGAGTAAGTAAATTTGAAGGTCGGTTTGGTCAAAATTAAAGTACCTCCTTAATTGCTTTAATCATTTGTATATAGTTTTGTTATGGAAAGTTGGGTAGCCATACGTTAAAAAATCTGTTTCTTAGGCTTAATCTGTTTCTCTGCTGATTGGAAGTAATGAGAGTTCTGCTGCGCATTCTATGCACATTTGTACTATTTAAGTAAAGCCTTACCTAAGTATATTTACCTAGTCATATCCAAATTTGAAGTTTAACGGGTCTTGTTCCACGTAAAGAAATTTATTTATTATTTGTCCATTTGATCTGGCCTTATAAGGCAATCTCTTGTATTTTTGTGATTGTGATTTTATAATGCTTTTGATTGTAATAAAATGTGTAGCAACTACAACGGATTACTATTGTGATTTTGGTGTGTCACTACCACAATCCCATTACATAGAGGATGAAATGTTTCATGAAATATTTAATTATGAAAGCATTTTTAAAGCTAAATATATTTAAACCTGAATTTGGCTTCTCGGTTGAAGTAAAAATAAAAAAAATTACATGTCTCACTGTTTTTGATACATTCAATTCATAAGGAGGGGGAATATAGGATGAAATGTTTTATGAAAATAATTCAGTGTGAAAGAATTTTTAAAGATAAATCTATGGAAATTCTGTTATTGAAATATACGTGTTTCACTGTTTTTGGAACTACAACCTCCAAGGAGATGCGATAGGGGCACATGTATCCACTCACTCATCGCCTTCCAGCCCAACCTGCAAAGTATACAGACTTGAAATTTGATGAAGGTGTAAATATTACTCTGAAAGCACCATTTAAGAAGAGATTTTTCGAAATTCCACTCCTAAGGGGGTGAAATATGGGTTGAAAAGTTTTTTTTAAAAAAAAAAATATGTCCCTATGTCACTGTTGAAGCTAGAACTACAAAACTACGAAAATTGACATTTGGTTTCTCAGCCAGAAACAAAAAAAAAAGGTTTTTAACATTTTCCGAAATTCTTTCATTGGGGGCGGGGGATAGAATAAATAGTGAAGGTTTTTCGAAAATAAATCATTATTAAAGAACTACTAAAGCATTGTTAAAGTTACATCTATGAAAATAGGTAATTGACTTCTCAGTTGGATGTAAAAAGAATGTGCTTCGTTGCTTTTGGAAATTTAACTCATTAATAGAGTGAAATAGGGGATGAAAAGTTTTATGAAATATTTCACTATGAAAGCATTTTTAGAATTAAATGGATAAAGATTTGAATTTGGCTCCTTGGTTCTAAATAGAAGAATACATGTTTAATTGTTTTTGAAAACCTAACTCCTAAAGGGTGTGAGATGTTTCTCAAAATGGTTCATTATGAAAGCATTACTAAATATATCTGACAATTCGTATTCGGCTCCTCTGTTAGAATTTTTAAAAACTATGTGTTTCAGTGGTTTTGGAACTTCGATAGTAAGGGGATGAAAATTTTAATGAAATATTTATTGCGTTATATTAAAATATGTTAAATCGCATCTATGAAAACCGGTATTTCACTTCTCAGTTATATAAAAGAAATATGTGTTGCGGAATGAAAGATTCTATGGAGATATCACCACAAGAATACAAACGGCTTGATTAACAAAAACCTTCGACTCCAGCTGTCGGCATTGTTTTTTGGTCATTCAGTAAAAGACCATGCTTCAATGGCGTTAAGTTTAGAAAGTGTTGCAGTTGATAAAAGACATAAAAAAACGATTAAAGAAAAAAAATCTTTGAAGACCATAAACGGTCTACGCAAGTAAAGAAGCGGATGATAAGTTAGCTCTTTATGCAAATGAGTTGGTCACTTTAAGTTAAGAGACATGTCATGCACCAGGAACCAAATATTATAGTTGCTACGATTGGCTAACGGAAAAGTTTTGCAGAATCACGGGAAATCACTTCTGCAAGTGGCTGAGAATCTCGTAATGGATAAAAATTCTGTACTGAGAATTCCAAGGTGGGAGATGCAAATTCCTCGAATTAGGAATTGTTAATCCACATGTGAAACCTGAGTACATAATCCCTGTGACATTTTATCAACGGTGTTCCATAGGGACAGGTTCTCATCCAAAAAGTTCGAAAATTCAATTTCTTTGTAGTTGCATTTTTTTTAAGGTGTACTTGTCCAGACTCTAGGAACGGAAAGGTTTTTTTCTTAATCCGTGCTTTAAAAAAGTTTCTACAGCCCATTGTTTGAAGCAGTGTCACGACTGCCATGAGCCGCGCGGGGTATCCGCCATGTCTCAAACGCCTTGTCACGGTACGCGCGGCTCCCCCCGTTGGAGGTTCGAGTCCTCCCTTGGGCATCGTTGTGTGCGTTTGTTGTCCTTAGCATAAGTTAATGTAAGTAGTGTGTAAGCACAGGGACTGATGGTTCAAATGGCTCTGAACACTATGGGACTTAACAATTGAGGTCATCAGTCCTCTAGAACTTAGAACGACTTAAACCTAACTAACCTAAGGACATCACACACATCCATACTCGAGGCAGGATTTGAACCTGCGACCGTAGCGGTCGCACGGCTCCCGACTGAAGCGCCTAGAACCGCTCGGCCATATAGGCCGGTCTGTCATGTATTCTAGAGAAGCTGCCCGGTCGTCAGTGGCGCCTGTTCTTTCGAGAACAGTTACTATCTTCATATATATGGTTAAACGTTACCCAGCCATTGACCTTCGTCTGTGCGAATGCGCACAGATTGCCCGAAATCTTACGGGAATCGTCACCTTAGTGTGGGCCAGTATTGAGTGGATGGGCAAACACCTATTACGTACATTACGTTTGTGGATTGTGGCCGGTTGGAAATGTGAGTCTCACGGGAAGCGTGTAAGGGATAAATGCCTGCAGTCGCGGTATTCATCTGTGTCCTCGGTGGCTCAAATGGATAGAGCGTCTGCCATGTAAGCAGGAGATCCCGGGTTCGAGTCCCGGTCGGAGCACACATTTTCAGCTGTCCCCATCGAAGTATATCAACAACACCTGTCGGCAGCTGAGGGTTTCAATTAACTATCAATTGTGAAGGGGATTCGAAGAACCCTTTGCCAGGCACTTAAATGTGATTTGCAGAGTATCCATATAGATGTAGATCAAAGCTCGTCCCGTGACGCACGTGCACAAAATGATTCATACTGCAAACATACTCGCCGATAACACTGACGAATAACGAGTGCTGCATATCCAGGTTAGACAGATCGGCTTTTCCTGCCAAGAAGAACAGGGAGTTGCTATCTAGGAACAATTCCAGCCAGAGGAAGGGTTGAAAAGTGCTCCTTGGATTGCACACTAAACGTAAATAACGAAAATGCATTTTTGGTAAAAATTGGACAAAGCATAATCCTGTGCTCTCCGTATTGCATTAGCCGTTTTGAATATTGAAAATCTTACTGCAGATTCGTGTTCAGCGACATTAAAAATATACATGTAACCCTCAGTTCATGCAAATCGAAGTAGTAATATAACTAAAAGGTTTCCCTAGACGTTGAACTTTTTTTTTTTTTTTTTTTTTTTTTTTTTTTTTGGAGAAACAATTTTCTCAGAACGGCATGCAGCATTAACTAAAAATGGTTCAATCTCTTAACTTCTACCTCTGACCCAGAAAAGTAAACACTTTTCTTAGGAGCTTGTGCCTATAATATATGACACTGATTAATATTAAGTAATTTTTGTGAAGGCATAAGGAGTGAAATAAACCACCCAAAAAATCGAACTCAGAGTTCTAATTAGTACCATATCGTTAAATTTACGGTTGTTTCATTGCGGTTAGGTATGCGCTCCCATAAATTTTATGTAATATCGACTGATGTCTTCCATTTTCAATTTCAGAGAAGTAATTTAGTATCAACTGATGTCATCCATTTTTGATTTCAGGTAACATCTGAGAGGCCACACTGCACGCAGTCCGCGTGATCAAATCATAATTGCGGGCGCCATTTTTTTTTACTGAAAATCTAAAATAAAGCTCACAGTATGATCACTCGTAACTCCCAAACAGATCCTTCAAGTGTATTTTCACTGTCTCAAAAAAAATATATAACATTTTTTGCTCATTTGAATGAGAACCTGGCCGTAACGCCGGAATATAGTCACGAGATTTTTTTCGGAGACGCTGTACGTTCGCGAGAAGAATTTCGTTCTGCGCGTGTCGATGGACATTCTACAGATATTACTGTTTGTGTGTTTGTGTGTGTGTGTACTACTCAGTCGTGCCATTCGAGTGTACATCTTTGCATAGTTTTCCTTTGACGGTGTAAACAGTGTTCGGCTCAGTTGCTAACTGGCCAGTTGAGTGGTTCCGAAGTTGTCGGATGTGCGGTGCGTTCTGTCTGCTAGGATAACAACAGACTGGCGTGGTGCGATGGCAGAAGCAGACACTGAAGGAGCTAGCTGCTGGGACGCCAGCGAACAATTTATGCCAAGTAAGACGAAGAGAACTATTCTAAAATTACGAGCCGCCTCAATAGTGTTTATCATTAGTAAATCTTGTAGTTGAGACTGCCACGAATCTACAATAACTGACATTTTTGCCTAGAGAGAGATTAGCGAGAAATACAGGATATCCCCCACACACTGAAATTTTGGTTGTGATGACAGGCCTATGGGCAGTGTAGCCCGAGATCTAAGTTAGGTTGGAAGGGGGTAATTTGATTGAGAGATGTTTACGCCAACGATTATTAATGCCGAGTAAACGTTGTGTAAGCAGATTTCCTTGTAGCGTAGCCTAGTGTTTCCGTCCGCGCCATGTTTAACACACTTTCTCTGGCTGTGTACAAAAGTCGCACAACAGCGACGAAAACTACGTTTCTGGTGGGGGGACGGGAGAGTTCCCTATGTAACTTTCACTACAAATTTTAGTAACCGCCGAAACTAGCCGAATTAGAAGAGTAATTTTAACTATATTTCCGTTTGTGGGAAAATAGTGATTCTCCTCTTTCGGCAGCAACTATAATATGTAGGCGACTTATTAGTTTCTTTTTTTTTTTTTAAAAAAAACTCTGAATCATGATCTCAGTAGACGCAGTGCTTTTTACGTTGCTTGATCCGTGGTCGATAGTAAACAATGCAATGTATTGGTAAACTCTTTGAAGTGTGACGCGTGTTGCATAGACGGCGTCTGCAATGTTCGTAAGGCCAAGCTTGTATATATTCTGTGTCTGTTTAATTAAGGCGAGGAGGATAATGTTCAAGGAGCACTGCATTAGCAGTCTATGGAGAAATTGAGAATTTGGATCTGACGAACGGCATGCTCGGGCAGTTCGTGCTATTATGTTGACCACTGCGTAATTCGGACACAGTGATCATTGCCTCTCCCTAGTAACCAGGAGACTCGGGTGGTAATCCTGGTCTGGCACAAATTTTCAACAGTGCCTATTGTCAGATAATTTTATTAGTGGTCCGGTCTTAAATTGTGTTTTGTTCACGAAACGTCGTTTAGCTTTTTCATGGATAACAGCTTTGGAAAGCGTACAGTCTGTACAGGTTACATTGATAATCACACGTCGTTAGTCCAAGGCAACTACAGCTACATAGTTTTACCAAGAACTTCTTCGTAGGTAGTTTCCCTGTAGTGGTATTTTGTTTTAGTATTTATAGACTGTAGGCTTGGATGAAATATGAAACACATATCCGAAGTTTCTGTTGATGCTGTAGATCCTGTTTTATCCGTGCTAGGGGCACAAACACTTCATCAAATACTGGAGGACACAATATGCCTCGAGATTTAGCAATTTTTCGTAATATAGGCCTAGCTTCGATATATTTTTCTCTAATTGTTGTTTGGATTTAATCTTAAAACACACTAACTTTTCCACCAGTTATTCTATATGTGGTTTCATCTCTTTCGTAGCATAGAGTTCCTAAACGGTCGATAATATTAATAATTTCCTTTCTCACTTTGATTTTCTGTAGAATCTCCTGTTTGTGGTTATTGCTAACCTGTTTCACATTCTCACTTTTATTATTTTTATTTTTCTAGTTTTGTGACTGGAAGCCAAATTTTCTTTGAATTCAGTCTTTCATTCTGAAACAGTTTCAGTTAAAGGTCAAGTGAAGATGGCGATCTATTTGAGGAGAATGGTTAGGAGATCTTTTATATTAGACGTACACAGGTCATTGAGATCCTTATCTATATAAAATTACCTCGAGTTTGATGTAGCCCATTCTCTTGTCATGATGTCGGCTGTATCGTAGCGTATTGTCTCGATTAGGTTGGAGATTTTGATTGAGAGTTGCAGAAGTCCACGAAAGTGATTACGAAGTCAAGACTATACTAACAGAACGATGTGTAGCGTAGACCAAAACGCTCTTTCTGTCCTTTTAAAATCTCTTTTAATTAAAAATAACTAAAGCTGCAAGATACAATTACAAAAACTGCTTTATGTAATACAGAAATCCCAGTCTATTGTTGTGTACGTACACTAATTTTTTGTCACCGAATATATATTTTTTACTCATTTGCTGGATTCCAGTTTCCCGCTTTTTGCGGCGAAAACCCTTTCCCTGCGAAGGGCCCAATAGCATGTCGGTTATATTCGCGACTTTATCGACGATCATTAATTTCATATAGTCTATCCACCGGCGTCATTGTTAACATCGAATATAGATTTAAGTATTAGGAAGGCCAATATGAACCTAACGCATGGGTAGGTCTAATGATGAATAAAAAAAAAATTCGAATGCGGGTTAGCTACTACAAGCAGCACAGTGAACGCGTTATTGTGGCCAAGATAGACATGAAGCCCACACCTACCATAATCTTAAAAGTAGTCCGCAGATGAGGAAGAAATTGATGAAATGTGTGATGAGATAAAAGAAATTATTCAGATAGTGAAGGGAGATGAAAATAGAATAGTGACAAGTGATTGGAATTTGATAGTAGAGAAATGAAGAAAAGGAAACGTAGTAGGTGAATATGGAATGGTGGTAAGAAATGAAAGAGGAAGCCGCCTGGTAGGTTTTTGCCCAGAGCATAACTTAATCATCGCTAACACTTGGTTCAAGAATCGTGAAAGAACGTTGTATACGTGGAAGAGACCTGGAGATACTGCAAGATTTTAGATAGATTATATAATGGTAAGAAACCAGGTATTAAATTGTAAGACATTTCCAGGAGCAAATGTGTACTCTGACCACAATCTATAGGTTATGAACTGTAGATTAAAACTGAAGAAACTGCAAAAATGTGGGAAATTAAGGAGATGGGACCTGGATAAACTGAAAGAACCAGAGGTTGTACAGAGTTTCAGGGAGAGCATAAGGGAACAATTGATAGGAATGGGGGAATGAAATACAGTAGAGGAAGAATGGGTAGCCTTGAGGGATGAAGTAGTGAAGGCAGCAGAGGATCAAGTAGGCAAAAAGCCGAGGGCTAGTAGGAATCCTTGGGTAACAGAAGAAATATTGAATTCAATTGATGAAAGGAGAAAATATAAAAATGCAGTAAATGAAGCAGGCGAAAAGGAATACAAACGTCTCAAAAATTAGATCGACGTGAAGTGCAAAATGGCTAAGCAGGGATGGCTAGAGGACAAATGTAAGGATGTAGAGGCGAAAATCACCATGGGTAAGATAGACACCGCCTACAGGAAAATTAAAGTGACAGCATAGATCGAGGTGGTGGGATCACTCATGGGAAAATTCCTGCAGTAGTTGATGTTAGAGCTGCACCAGTCAGCTGATAGGTGTTCCTGCTTAAGGGAAGTCTCTCTAACAAAAGATCCACTTTTGACAAAGCTTAAGTATCCAAGTAATGAGACAATTAGTATATTTCATCAAAATATACAAGATGTTAGAGATAAAGTAAGTGAACTGCTTATAGATGTTGACTCTGAAATTATTGGTATATTTGAGCACTTCTTAAATAAGGAGATAATTCAGAGGCTTCCTTTACCAGAATACAGGTTGGCTGGCAGCTTTTCTAGGAGCTCTTTTCGGTGTGGGGGAGTAGCCATGTATGTGAAAAGCAGCATCCCATTACAGTCAATTGATGTTTCCACGTACTGCACTGAAAAGGTGTTAGAATGTTGTGAAGGTATGGTTAAATTTAATGGAGCTAAACTTCTAATTGTTATTTATAGAGGCACAGACGCCAATTTCACAACATTTTTGCTAAAGCTAGAGGAGGTTTTTGGTACACTTTGTAGGAAATACAAAAAATTATTTATATATGGTGATTTCAATATTAATTGTAAAGTGATTGTGCAAGTAAAAGGATGTTGGTAGATCTCCTTAATTCATATAATCATATGTAAACTGGTATGGAAAAGTGGTATGCAGATAGAATAGCTACGTCTCAGGATACAATTAAAACCATATGGTCAGTCGTAAACGAAGTGGCTGGTCTGTAGAGACAGGTCGACGATATAGAATCAGTGCGTAGTGGGAATGTTCGTGTTACTGATAAGTCGCATATATGTACAGTATTTAATAATCACTTTCTGAATGTACCAGGTGAACTAAATAGAAACCTAGCCCCAACAGGGAATCATATAGCGCTCTTAGAAAAAAGTGTTCCGAGACTGTTACCTGAAACGGTCCTCCATGATACTGACAAGAGGGAGATTGAGTTAATAATTAAATCACTAAAGACCAAGAACTCTCATGGATATGGCAGGCTATCTAGCAGAATACTGAAGTATTGTTCTGTGTATGTTGGCCCAGTACTTAGCCATATCTGTGACTTTTCCTTTAGCGGTGGTCGGTTTCCTGACCGATTAAAGTACTCTCTACTGAAGCCACTTCATAAAAAGGGAGACAAGGATAATGTTGACAACTTTAGACCTATTTCCATGCCATCGGAGTTCGCTAAAGTTATCGAGAAGGTTGTATATACAAGGTTACTGGAGCATTTAAATTCACATTATTTGCTGTCAAATGTACAGTTTGGTTTCAGAAATGGTTTAACAACTGAAAATGCTATATTCTCTTTTCTCTGTGAGGTTTTGGACGGATAAAATAAAAGGTTGCGAACGCTAGGTGTTTTCTTTGATTTAACGAAGGCTTTTGACTGTGTTGACCACAAAATATTACTGCACAAGTTGGACCATTATGGAGTAAGGGAGTAGCATACAATTGGTTCCCCTCTTACTTTAAGAACAGAAAGCAGAAGGTAATTCTCTGCGATATTGACAGTGGTAGTGACAATCATTCGCAATGGGGCTCTGTTAAGAGGGCATTCCCCCAAGGGTCGGTTCTGGGGCCACTGCTGTTTCTTACTTATATAAATGATATGCCCTCTAGTATTACAGGTGATTCAAAAATATTTCTGTTTGCTGACGACACCAGCTTGGCAGTGAAGGATCTTGTGTGTAATACTGAAACAGTATCAAATAATGTAGTTAATGGATTAAGTTCATGGCTTGTGGATAACAATTTGATGCTAAATCACAGTAAGACTCAGTTTTTGCAGTTTCTAATTCACAATTCAACAAGGACCGATATTTTGATCAGACAGAATGGGCATGTTATAAGCGAGACGAAACAGTTAAAGTTCCTAGGCGATCGGATATATAGTAAGCCGTTGTGGAAAGCCCATGTCCAGGATCTTGTTCAGAAACTAAATGCTGCTTTAGTTACCATTAGAACAGTATCTGAAATTAGTGACAGTTCAACATGGAAAATAGTCTACTTCGCATATTTTCATACGCTTAGGTCGTATGGTATTATATTCTTTGGGTAATTCTTCTGATTCAAAAAGGGTATTTTTGGCTCAAAACGAGCTGTTCGAGCTATATGGGGTGTAAGTTCGAGAACCTCTTGTTGGCCCCTATTCAATAGTCTGGGAATTCTGACATTGCCCTGACAGCATATATTTTCTTTAATGTAGTTTATTGTTAGCAGTATTAGCGTATTCCCAACAGTTAGCAGCTTTCAATCAGTTAATACTAGGCACAAATCGAATCTGTATGTGGAATGCACTTCCTTGACTCTTGTGCAGAAAGGAGTGCAGTATTCTGCTGGATCCATTGTCAATCAGCTACCACAAGAACTCAAAAATCTTAGCAGTAGCCCAAAATCTTTTAAGTCTAAACTGAAGAGTTTCCTCATGGCTCACTCCTTCTATTCTGTCGAGGAGCTCCTGGAAGAGCTAAAAAATTATGCAAATTTCAGTGTTACGTAGTTAATTTTCTTTATTTAAACTTACGACTTGTCGCCTTAATATGTTTTTATATTTCATTTTATCTGTTTCTACTATCGTGTTATAATTTCATGTATTGACTCGTTCTATGACCATGAAGATTTCTCCTTAATATGGTCCCACGGAACAATAAATAAATAAAAATAAAAGCTTTGGAGAAAAGAGATCCACTTGTATGCATATCAAGAGCTCAGATGGAAACCCTGTTATAAGCGAAGAAGGGAAAGCAGAAAGGTGGAAGGAGTATATAGAAGATCTATACAAGGGCAATGGGCTTGAAAACAGAATTTGGAAATGGAAGAGCATGTAGATGAAGATGAAATAAGAGATGATATACCGCGTGAAGAGTTTGGCAGAGCAGTGAAAGACCTACGCCGAAACAAGGCCCCGGGAGTATTCAACATTCCATTATAACTACTGACACCCGTGGGAGAGCCAGCCCTGACTAAACTCTACCATCTGATGAGCAAGATGTATGAGACAGGCGAAATACCGTCAGACTTCAAGAAGAATATAATAATTCCAATCTCTAAGAAAGCAGTTGTTGACAGATGTGAAAATTATCGAACTATTTGTTTAGTAAGTCACAGGCGCAAAATACTAAAGCCAATTCTTTACAGACGAATGGAGAAACTGGTAGAAGCCGACCTCGGGGTATACCAGTTTGGATTCCGTAGAAATACTGGAACACATGAGGCAATACTGACCCTACGTCCTCTCTTAAGAGCTAGATTAAGGAAAGGCACACCTACGTTTCTAGCGTTTGTAGACTTAGAGAAATCTTTTGACAATGTTGACTGGAAAACTCTTTCAAATACTGAAGTGGCAGTGGTAAAATGCAGTGAGTGAAAGGCCATTTACAATTTGTACACATACCAGATGGGAGTTGCAAGAGTCAGGGGGCATGAAAGGGAAGCAGTGGTTGGGAAGGTAGTGAGATGCGGTTCTAGTCAATCGCCGATGTTATTCAATCTGTTTATTGAGCAAGCAGTAAAGGAAAAAAAGATAAAAATCGAAGTAGGAATTAAAATCTATGGAGAAGAAATTAAAACCTTGAGGTTCGCTCATGACATAATTCTGTCAGAGACATCAAAGGACCTGGAAGAGCAGCTGAATGGAGTGGAGTGTCCTGAAAGAATGATATAAGATGATCATCAATAAAAGCAAAACGAGGATAATGGAATGTAGTCGAAACATGTTTGGTGATGCTGAAGGAATTAGATTAGGAACTGAGACACTTAAAGTAGTAAAGGAGTTTTGGTATTTGGGGAGCAAAATAACTGATGACGGTCGAAGTATAGAGGATATAAATTGTATACTGGGAATGGCAAGGAAAGTGTTTCTGAAGAAGAAAAACTTGTTAACATCGAGTAAAGCTTTACGTATCAGGAAGTGTGTTATCCGAGTATTTGTATGGAGTGTAGCCATGTATGGAAGTGAATCATGGACGATAAAGAGTTTGGATAAGAAGAGACTAGAGGCTTTAGAAATAAGGTGCTACAGAAGAATGCTGAAGATCAGATGGGTAGATCACTTAACTAATGACGAGGTATTAAATAGTATTGGGGAGAAGAGAACTTTGTGGCACAACTTGACTACAAGAAGGAATCGGTTGGTAGGACACGTTCTTTGGCATCAGCGGATCACCATTTTAGTATTGGAGGGCAACGCGGAGGGTAAAGGTCGAGGAGGGAGACCAGGAGATGAATACACTAGCAGATTCAGAAGGATGTAGGTTGCAGTGGGTATTGGGAGATGGCGCTTGCACATGATACAGGAGCATGGAGAGCTGCATCAAACCAGTCTCTGGACTGAAGACCACAACAACAACAATAAGAAGGCATCTGTCTCATGTGTACCCTTCAACAGAGATAGGACAGACAAGACGGTTAGATTAGACTATATGTAGTTTCTGTTGCAAATGATCCATAATGAGGAGATGCTCAGTGGGAAACTAATATGCTAATTTACCTTCCACAGATCGCAAGTGGACTGATCATCGACGTGAAATGAGGGATGAAAATTTAAACGTACTTCTGATCGTACTCGTATTATTTGACACCCTCCCCCCCACTCTCTCTCTCTCTCTCTCTCTCTCTCTCTCTCTCTCTCTCTCTCTCTCTCTCTCTCTCTCTCTCTCTCTCTCTTATTCTAACTCACTCACTCCTCACTCACTCTCAATCGCGCACGCCCTAGTTCTACTAAAAAATTCAATTCATTAATGGTGTCGGAGGAGATGGTTAAATAAATCCTTTAGGCTGCTCTTAAAATGAATTTTGACAGTAGTAAAACTTTTATGGCTGCTGATAAGTTATTGAAAATCCGTTTTCCTGAATGATCGAGACTTTATTGCACCAAAGTAATTAACTTCCAAATTTTTGTGGAGATTATTCATGTTTCTAGTAAGGAGTGCATGCAATGAGCTGTTGATTTGAAAATAATAATTTGACACAAAAGAAGCTCCTAAGTTTATGTAATACCCAGTAAGAAGCAGTACAAATCAAGTTTTAGTTAACGATTATTGACTTTTTAGCCGGCTGTGGTGCCTTGGACATGAGCTAGGACCTTAAGATTTTGCATGAAAGGAGGACAAGCAGCCGCGTTGCACGGGAGAATGTGAAAAGTGTTCATATGTAGTAAAAACCTGAGAAATCCGCCCGTTTTTGTCATTTGCTATCGAATCGACTTAATGCCAGATCGTCTCTTTGTCCTCTCTTCTCTATGAAACAGTTTCACTTATCGTCTGCAAAACCATGTTGCGTGCTGCGGTATGCGGAAACACTAAAAGCACCATAGTAGAACACAGAAGAAGTTTCTAAGTTGATGTAATAGACTGTAAGAAGCAGTACAATTCAAGTAATCAGAAACATTGAAATTAAGTAAGTCCAAATGTTCAGATTGGTTTTTTAGGTCCGATTTTCTCAACAACTTGGTGATCAAACCAATATATCAGTCCGGAACAAGGACAAAATATTTCCACACTTCTGGAACGAAGGCACAAACGTTTTGCCCAAAATAGTCATTTTTTGTTAACTTGCAAGTATATGTGAAGGAAGGAATTGGTGTGTAGTCTAGTCAAGTAACCACTCCAATTTTACCTGAATGCTAGAATGAGATACTGTTATACAGTAGCTTCCAGAATTCAGAAGGTTACTGAAGTGTATCTAAAAAAAAAAGAGGAACTATCCAATATTAAAAACTCTTGTGTCACGAATAATATATATAAAGCAATTGATTTAGTAACAGATGTTGATGAGAACTCAGAGCTTGTATGTATGAAACGTAAAAGGAGACCTCTGTAGGAAAAACAAATTAAGTTTTCGAAAAAACCAAGTGATTTTGTAAAGAAACGAAGACTTTCTCTTCTTATGATTCACTTCTGTTTTGACATTCGATGTACTAAGAGGAGGGTTGCCGAAATTCCTACGTCTTATTTTTTTTATGGAATAATAAGATTATCATTCATAAATATCGGTCTCTGCAGTTATTGTAGTGAACCTTTTAATACTACCGCACTGAACTACTTAAATGATTTTATACTTTTTAGGTAGATGTACCATGAAATTGTGGTCACGTTATTTGAAAGCAAGATGAACGACATACTTAAGCGGCACATTGCGATAAGCAATTATTCTCCATAGGTCGGACCTGAAGGCCTGCTTTCAGGAAGACCAGTAGATCATTGACAGCAGTGTCGTGCAGTCAACGAGCCTTAAAACAGCGGTTGACGATGGTGTTCAGTAACACCAGGATCTCATACATTGAAAGAATGTAACAGAGTTGGCATAGAGGGTAAATAATAGTAATGGTCCAGTAGATTACAAAGGTTAATTATATATATATGCGCGTACAGATACTGCCACAGGAAGGACACGTTACAAATATGATGCCACGGTGGGGTTAAACTCATAATTATGCGCAGATTATTTCTTTTCATTTATTTGAATATTTCTCTCACTTTTAACTACCCATAAGGAAAGAAACGTTACAGTGGACGCTAGTGTGCCATCTTTCTTGCTGAAGTGGAATATCGCGTTTATTAAATTTCCTTGATAGCTTAACTGAAACTGTTTTCCCTATCCCAGCGAATTGCTGGAAAGTCCGCCCTGAGAGTTCTCTGTCGACTTGTAGATTGTGAGTCTGTCTAATATCCAGAAGTGATCCACGTCGATTGCTGGTACGGAGGGCGCTAGAGTAGATTACACGTGGTATCTGTCACACGATGTTACCCATTAACGCTCGTAACATTGAGTGCCGCACTTCGGGCTTGTGGCGTGAAGCTTTCTTTTCACCTTCGAGCGCTGGCGTCGCTACAGCTGTTGGACGTGTCTGGAGTGTGTTTGTAAATATGGCTTCAAAGTTAGTTTCGTCGAATTTTTAAAAATAAAGTAGCTTGGGCTATGGGTGGGAGGGGGGGGGGGGGGCAAGGGGCATAATGCATGCTATCATTT
Organism: Schistocerca gregaria; assembly: GCF_023897955.1. Lineage (NCBI taxonomy): Eukaryota > Metazoa > Arthropoda > Insecta > Orthoptera > Acrididae > Schistocerca > Schistocerca gregaria. Next base: position 23,983,703 of record NW_026061710.1, read on the forward strand.
GTGTGTTGATGGGAGGTGCAATATACTGCACTCGACTTCATGTCCACAATCACAGCTACAGCCATCCATCCCTACATCTGGAAACATACATGCAGCAAGCCGGAATAGAGGATGTGGTCACACTCAAAAATTCTTTCTTAGCTTTCCTTTCTACTTTGTCTGTTTTTAGATTCTGGATGCGACAAATTAAAAAGCGCTTCATCTGTTTCGAACTTTGTATTAATTTTGCCGTTGTGGTAACACTATTTAAAATTAAAAATTGTTCTTATAGTCCCCATAAAGTGTACTAAACGTTTATTTACCTTCACATATTCCACCTTCATCGGTTTATAAATCGCTTGACACGTGTCTGAAATTATTTTGGTTGATTACAATGTGATATTAATGTGCCGTGTCATAAACCAGAGTAGCTCTCATGTATCAAGAAATCGCAGTGACACAGTTTATTCTTAGAAATGCTGTATGTCCAGAAGACATTCTGTTTTGTAACATGAGAATCCACTTTACTGAGCAAATACTGAAATAATCTCATCCATTCATAAGTAATTTATATGTTAAGACTTGAATTCCTCCTCTTGTAGCTCTCGTAACAAATTTTGCTGAATTCTTTTACTATCTTGACGTAATACCTAGGGCTTCATTCAAGTGTTTACTGTTTCTCTACCGCTTTTCTTCCAAATACACACACAATGCAATTGTGGTGTTTGCAAGAGTGTAAGAAAGAAAGCTGACGCAGTTTGTCTATCAAATTTTAGGGAAAATTTGTAAGAAGCTTTCAAACACAATAGTAAAATTCAAAACGGTGGTAAAGTGGCAGCGTTGTAAGGAACAACTTTTGTTCTTACTGTGCGTTATTTGGAATGGTTGACGGTTGATCGCGTAAGTGGGGACTAGGCGAAGAGGCATCAAAATTTTATTTCGAATGCTAAAAAGGACCAAGGTTCAATTTCACATGTTACAGCAACTGTTAAATACAATCAGCTAAGCACAGTAAGAATTGACCATGCTCTTTCACAAGCAGCACGATTGGAACATTGAAACACAACGAGAAGGTTACAGAAACAGAAGCGGAATAGATGCATTACGACTTTCTGCTTTTCAGCATGGCAAAAGTTGTCTCCGAACTCGTGAGGAATCTGAGGCATGAGTGAATAAAATTTTTAGAACTTCTGAAATTCTTCGCTGGATACGAACACTCACGAAAGATTATTTAGCATCATGGAGTACTTGAAGCCACTTTCTGACAATCATTTAACAACTTGTATTATGGATGATGTTAAAGAACAGATTTCAAGTGAAGTTAAAATAATCCTCTAGAGCAAGTTTCAAGTGAAATTAAGTCCTTTGTCAGTACAAGCCGACGAAATAACGGATGTCTGAAGTAAGCTATTAGTAATTTTTCGTTTTGCAAATAAGGAGAAATATGAGATGGATGTGGTTTTATGACTTAGCTAAAAACTGGTGTGCACAAGGCATAGCCACTGTTTAGCTGCAAGTGCTAAGCAGTTAGAATAGTGATAAAAACAAACTAGTATCGCAAACATAAGACGGCTGTAGTGCAATAACACGGAAAAATTGTGTACATCCTATAGTGAAAGAGGCACACCCTCGTGCAGTCTGTATCCACTGCTGTGCACATCAGTTGGACCATCCTCTGTGCTTCTAAAAATTACGCAATTAAATTTTTATATAGCAAACCAGTATTTCACGAATCTTAGCCGTTGCGGTAAAACAAGTTAACTTCAGGGGGAAGGGGAATTTGAATTATAAGGTCCTTGCGAAACAAGGTATTTTCATTCACACGCTGTTAAAACCATTTTTCTTCACTACACGGACATGAGCAGCATTGAATGTGAAATACAAGCAAGACTGGGATTATATTTCTTTACATCGACCAATTGGGCTAAATTGTATACTTGATCACCAGACTTCTCTTTTTCTACTGCAGGTGTACAAATAGATTTTCCAGCATACCAGTATCTTGTTCGACATTTTGCAAAGTAAATCTGTAAGCCTGAAATAGAAAGCTGCATTAAGGCTAGTGAGAGACTAATATGTATGAAACGCAAAGTGGAAGGTAAGAAAGAGCCTTACAATTTCAGCAGGAGTATTTGAACTAGTGTAACGAAACAGAAATATGTATTTAGAAATGGAGAAGGCTAGTATTAGAGGTAATCGACACAGTAATAGTAAACACGGAAACTAGATTCCAGGACTACCGTGCCCGCATCTCGTGGTCGTGCGGTAGCGTTCTCGCTTCCCACGCCCGGGTTCCCGGGTTCGATTCCCGGCGGGGTCAGGGATTTTCTCTGCCTCGTGATGGCTGGGTGTTGTGTGATGTCCTTAGGTTAGTTAGGTTTAAGTAGTTCTAAGTTCTAGGGGACTGATGACCATGGATGTTAAGTCCCATAGTGCTCAGAGCCATTTGAACCATTTGAACCAGGACTACCGTGAAACAATTTCCCTATACGTAATGTTGAAAAGCTACTTAAAATGTATCCTTTGACAATGAGAAACTGAAGAGAAGAAACTTTATTTACAGCAGTGAGGATAAATGTCTGGAGCTTCATGACATCCTTCAGTCCATTGTAAACAATTGATTTAAAAAACGTGTTCTCCGGAGGAGTGAAATGACTGTCGTTGCTTCTTGCAATTCCACGAACCACCGTGTCTTGCAAAACAAGCGTGAGTACGTTGAAACGCGTTAAAGCCTACTTCCACAACACAATGACAAATGACACTGTCAAGCATCACTGTGTTGGCTGTAGAGAAGAGAACTCCGAAATCAAATCGACAGGATTTCATATCTCTCGTCACCGGTCTACGCCCAGGAAAAAGGGCTGCAGGATAGAACCTTATAAAAAGGTGTGAGGGTGTATTAATAAGTATTATATCCTGATGAATGTATAGCTGTTAAATACTTTTTGCATTTGTTTATAACAATTGCTGTAGTAATTTGTCTTACGAAGTATGTAAGTTACTTTCGCATTGTTTATTGGAATTGATGACGTTTATGTCAACGTCTTTTATTTTGCTTAACCCTGCTGTACTTCTTCAGTCATGTATAAATCGCTTTGCAGGGAAATGAATCATTTTAGTCAATTGTGGGGATACAACAGCCCTGAATTTGAGGTGCGCTCAAACCCTACCATTGGCTAGAAATCGCAATGTAGCGAGATGTTTCTCCTCGGAGCTTACAACCTATGATGAATTCATTTTTGGTTAAAAACGGTTTGATGCTCAGCAGTTCTTAAATAATTACGAATATCATTAGCTACCGTCTAAGTAACAACGTAGTTAAATTTCATTCCTGCAATTAGTCGCATCTTTGCCTTGGCTTTGAGTAACAAGGCCAGAAAATGCTAGATAAATGCTGGCAAACTCCAGTTTCTGTTCCTTTGTAAAACCAACAGGAATCGCGTAGATATTTATCATACGAGCAAATCACATGAGGCACCGTGATTGCGTTGTGCAAGCGGTTACGAAATTGGTCCGTTGGTCGGTCGGCCGACAGATATAATAGTGCGTGTGGAGGGGCCTTAGCAGAACGATTTTCAGTGCAGCCCAGTCCCGTTCGCGCCATATTTACACACCTTTTGTCGTAGTTAGCAGACTAAGCATAAAAACCAAAACTTCGAGGTAAATGGAGACCCCCCCCCACTACAGGTCCAGGGGTTGGAATAGACCCGAGGTATTTCCGCCTGTCGTAAGAGGCGACTAAAAGGAGTCTCACGTTTTGGCCTATATGTGGTGGTCCCCTCTATGAATTGACCTTAATTTTTCAAAATTTTCCCGAAGAGCGAGCCAATTTAGGAAGGACGCCTTACATGGAGTATAGCATTCATGTGCTCAGACTTACCGCATCCTTTGTCGACGTGGATCTGCACTTCTGCTCATTCTCCTACTGTTGGGCGAGGCCACCCTCCTGGGTGCGTATTTTTCCATAAACGGTGCAGTATCGTTTTCTATACCGACGATTATAATGGACTTGTTCGCTTGGTTGCACCTGACATCCAGCACGGTAGCTTGCCCATTGTAGTGGGGCCGCTATGTACCCTGTCAGTTGTATCCCTCTGACCACACCCCCTGATGCCTGTGCCATTAACTCCCCATGTATGCCCAGTCACGGTATTTACTCGCTTATGACAAGCTGGGGATGTTTCTGTAACCACAAGAGCTTACATATGGTCGAGGGTATCATATTTCACAGGGACCTTATTTTGCAGTCTGACGATGAGCTGCGCGCAAATTTGGAGCGGCGCGGTGTTCATTTCGTCCAGCGTGTCCACTGGGGTCCGAGGTATAATCAGGTTGCCACCGCTGCTTTCGTCTTGGCCTTCGAGGGTGATACATTGACAGAGAAGGTCAACGTGACGGTCTAATACTGTGTTGTAAAGCCCAATGTTCCTCACACGATGCGGTGCGTTAAGAGCTGCAAGTTTGGACATATACAGCTGTACATCCAGCGTCACATGTCAAGATTCTGGATGCCCTTCACATCCCAATACTACATGTGCCCCGCCTCCAATCTGTCAAACTGTGGAGAGCACCATTCGCCTTGCTCACTACACTGCAGGATTCTCCAGAAAGAAAGGAAAATCATGGACTAAAACACACTGGACAGAATGACCTACACTGGGGCGAAGAGAAAATTTGAATGCCTGCATCCTGTGCCTGTGACATTGTACCACGACTGTTGTAACATCGGCGTAATACGATCAGCTCTGCCAATCATAGCCACCTCTCAGAGCCGAAAGATGTTCCTTGTTGGTGGAGGGCATTTCCCTCCCTATTGCTCCTGCACCACCTACTTTGAAGCAACACTCCTCCAACCATCGGGGACATATGCTTCTCCATCTTGGAAGGGAACAGAAGTCTTCCTCGCTTCTCTCGCTAGGAAGGGGTCCCCTTCCCAGGTTTCTCCTAGTGGGAAATTTGACACCTGCCAGTGACTGAAGAGCCCAAAAGCAGCTTGTCGAAGGGCTTCACGCTCATTCTCAGTCCTGGAGACTGAATCAGTGAAGTTCTCCCAGCCAGGGAAACCCAAGGTGCAGTGAGAGAAATCCAAAAATAAAACCACTAGGACCAAGCTGTGTGTGTGTGTGTGTGTGTGTGTGTGTGTGTGTGTGTGTGTGTGTGTGTGGGTGTGGGAGGGTCTGGCGGGATATAGGTCCTCAGTAAATGCATAAATCACCATCCCATGCACACACACACACACACACACACACACACACACACACACAGACATGACGGTTAGAGACTGCTCAGAGTCACATGCTGCCGCCGGCTTATTGCCTGAGGCATAAACCACTTCATTGAATGTTCCATGCTTTCACAGTGTCACGATGACGTCATTCATTATTCCACCACCTGGATGAGCTATGGCAACAGTTGGGCTTTACACCTGCTATCTGTATTGCCCTCCAGGAAAGCTGGTTTTTGACAATGCGGACCCTCTGCCCTCCATGGCTAAACAGATATTACAGTAACTGTAGCGGCTATAATAGGGTGTCAGGTGGAGTTTTCGTTTATGTCCTAAACTGTCTGTAGTGAACCTGTGCCCCTTCAAATCCCCCTTGAAGCTGTGGCTATCAGAATAAGGACGATGGAGGATCTTACTGTGCAATATATACCTTCCTCCAGATGGTGTCGAACCCCTAGATGTATTAGCTGCACTGATTGGTAAAATCTCCGAAAAGTGGGAAAGGTTTAGGGAGTTAATCAACCATAACCCCTTGTGGGTTGTCACTGTGCTTATTTGCCAAGACAGAGATGTCGAATCTTTGTCTCAGTTCGACCTCCGCCTCTTAAATACTGGGACTGCTACACATTTCAGTGTGGCTCGTGGTAGTTACTCAGCCATCGATTTGTCACTTCAAACCCCAAGACTTCCCCCATCAACCCACTGGAGAACCCGTGACGACCTGTGTGGTAGTGACCACTTCCCCATCTTTCTGTCACTGCCCCAGTATCATGCTCATGGACGGCTGCCCAGATTGGCTTTAAACAAGGAGGAATGGGAATCTTTCACCTCTGCTGTCACCGTTTAATTTCCCCCACACAGTTACATTTAAGTGATGGTTGAGCAAGTTACTACAGCAATTGTTTCTGCAGTAGAAAACTTAATCCCTCGTTCTTCATGGTGCTCAAGGCGTAAGGCAGTCCCTTGGTGGTCGCCGGAAGATGCTGAAGTAATTAAGGAGCGCCGGAGATCTCTACAGTGGCATAAGCAGCACCCTGCCATGGAGCACCTCATACAGTAGCCTTTAAATAGCTCTGTGCCCGCGTTCGGCAACTTATCAAACGACGGAAGCAGGAAAGTTGGATGAGATACATCTCGACAATTAGACGCCATACGTCACCTTCCCACGTCTGGGCAAAGATCAATCATCTTTTTGGGTACCAGACCTTAACAAGTGTTACTGGTGTTAGCGTAAATGGCGTGTTATCTACAGACACAAACGCGATTGCCGAGCACTCTGCCGAGCACTCTGCCGAGCACTCTGCCGAGCACTCTGCCGAGCACTTTGCCCTGGAAAATTACCCCCAGCCTTTCACACACTATAAATGCGGCGTTATAGGGTTCACTGTGGCGTGTATTGACTGAGGTGATGTTCTCGTCCAGCCGCAGTTAAAGTGGGAGGTCCTCAGTGCAATTGCATATTGCCCTGACAGAGCTCCTGGACATGATCGGATCCACAGCCAGATACTTAAATGTCTCTCGTCTGACTACAAGCGATATCATCTCGTCATGTTCAACCGGATCTCGAGCAGTGGCGTCTTTCCATTGCAATTGCAAGGAACAACATCATTCCGGTGCTCACACCCGGTAAAAACTCGCTTGACATGGTTAGCTGTCGGCCCATTAGCCTCACCAACGTTCTTCATAAGCTGCTGGAATGTATGGTATGTGGGCGGTTTTGTTGGGTCCCTTTAGTCACATGGCCTACTGGCTCCATGTCGGGGTGGTTTCTGCCAGGGTCGCTCTACCACTGCTAATCTTGTGTCCCTAGAGTTTACCATCCAAACGGCCTTCTCCAGACGCCAACGCCTGATTGCTGTCTCCATTGATTTACGAAAACCATATGACACGACCTGGCGATATCACATCCTTGTCACATTGTATGAGTAGTGTCTCTGGGGCCACTCTGGATGTTCATCGGAAACGTCTTGTCACTCCATGTCCTTGTTGGTGCCTTCCATAGTACGACCCATATCCAGGAGAATGGAGTTCCACAGTGCTCTGTATTGAGTGTCTCTATTTTTAGTGTCTCTATTTTTAGTGGCCTTTAACGATCTAGGAGCAGCTGTTTGTTGGACTCTCCATCTCACCTTCCCTGAATGCAGACGACTTCTGCATTTAGTACTGCTGCTCCAGTACTGGTGTTGCTGAGCATCACCTACAGGGAGCCATCCTCAAGGTGCAGGCATGGGCTATAGCCCACAGCCTCCAGTTTCCAGACGCAAAGTCGTGTGTCATACACTTCTGTCGGCGTCGTACCATTCATCTGGACCCAGAACTTTACCTTCATGACGATCCACTCACTGTAGTGGAGACACACACATTCTTAGGACTGGTTTTCGTTGCTCGATTGACTTGGCTTCCTCATCTTCGTCAGCTTAAGCAGAAGTGCTGGCAGCACCTCAATGCCCGCCGACGCCTGAGCAACACGAACTGGGGTGCAGATAGATCTACGCTGCTGTGGCTCTACAGAGCCCTTGTCCAATCACGAATTGACTATGGGAGTGTGATTTAGGGTTCGGCAGTGCCCTCAGCGCTGAATTTACTCGACCCTGTGCACCACTGTGGGGTTCGATTAGCGACAGGATGAGTCCGGTGACCAGTGTACTGGTGAAGGCTGGGATCCCTCCATTATAAATTAGACGTGCAAAATTGCTCGCCAGTTACATTGCACACAATTTTGGTTCTCCTGAGTATACAAATTACCCTCTCCTTTTCCCTGCCCACGGCATTCCAGCCCCCACAACAGCAACCCAGATCAGGGGGTTAATGATTACGGTTTGCATTCGATTGCTTCTGTCTGGAGTCCTTGCCTGTTGTACCTCTCCTCGAGGTCCATTCACGTACATCTCCATGCTGTAAGCCTCAGCCACAGCTTTGTCTAAATCTTTCACGTGGCCCTAACGACTCCATTAACCTTGCGGCTCTCCACTGTCACTTCATCTCTATTCTTGACACGTACTGAGGCGACAAATTGGTTTACTCTGATGGCTCGATGGCTGATGCTCTCGTCAGCGTCGCGTATGTCCATGGAGGACATAATGAACAGCATTCCTTCCCGATGGCTGCAGTTCTTCCATGGCGGAGCTGTTGGCTGTATCTTGAGCTTTTGAGCAGATGTGTTCATGCTCTGGGGAGTCGTTTCTGTGTGCCAACTCCTTGAGCAGCCTACAAGGTATCGACCAGTGCTCTCCTCGTCATCCGTTGGTAGCGATCATCTAGGAGTTCATCTACGCCCTGGAACGGTTCGGTCGTTCATTGGTGTTTCTCTGGACCCCTGGTGACTTCGGAATCCCAGGCATCAAACTTGCTGAGAGATTGGCCAACAGGCTACGTGGAAACCACTCATGGAGATCGGCTTCTCTGCAACTGACAAACTTGCTGTACTACGCCGCAAGGTTTTGCGGCTTGGGAGACGAAAAGGCTTAACCTCAGCATGCACAACAAACTGCGTGCCACTAAGGAGGCTTCGAATGTGTGGCAACCCTCCATGTGGGCCTCTCGTATGGACTCTGCGGTTCTCTGCCAGCTCCGCATTGGCCACGCTTGTGTGACACATGGCTGCCTCCTGCACCGTGATTACCCACCTCAGTCAGTTTCGGTGTGGCGCCCGGCTGACGGTGGCCCATATCTTGGTGAGCTGTCCTCCTTTGGCTGCCCTGTGACGGACTCTTCAGCTACCGGACTAGTTGTGACTTCGTAGGCTTTCCCGGCGTAATAAGTCTTGAAAATCTCTTCGGGTTTGCTGCCGGACTAGTTGCCATTAATTTCAACTGAAAAAGCCTCATTGGCTAATTTAGGTTTAAGTTTTATTCGTGAGGGTGGGTTTTATCATTCTTTATAAGTTTCAGCTCTAAAGCTTGTGTGGTGGATGTTTTCATGTGTCGCAGAGTGGCTAGCTTTTTCCTTTTTGTTCTCGTGGTGGGTCAGCCACGATCATCTGCTCATGTTTTTATCTGTTCTATCTTGTTTCTTGCTCCTCTGTGGCTTTCTTTTCCTGTTTTGTCCATGGTAGTGTTGATTGTCCTGTTCTTCTCCTGGTTCCTCCATTCTCCTGTTACCGTGCTGTACATCTCTTTTATTTCCCTTGTGTAATAATTTTGTTGGGAACGAGAGACCGATGACCTCACAGTTTGGTCCCTTCCCCCCTCTTTCAAACCAACCAACCTAAATGGAGGAAACCTGTAGTAAGTGGTTGACAAGAATGAATATTTTTAGACCATTTGGATGTGTATTACGCTCTCGTATTATATACAAGCAACGGAAAATTTTATCCATATGTTACGCAAGTTTCATCGGAGTTCCTCGTCCGTGTAAAATCTGCAAATGTAGCACAGCATAGAGGTTAAATGAAAAGAACCGAAAATTTTTTAGCGTTTAGTGTTTCTGAAGTGTTTGCAGTAAGAGCTGATAGCGGAAAATGAAAGTATGACGTTGTTACGTAGGATTACATTGCTTTATTGTTAAAAACCATTTCATTGCTTGTAGTTTAGATAGTGAATTTGTGTTCACATTGCCATCGAGGGCTTAGGTGTAGGCTAATTGCTCTCGTGCCGTCGAAATCAAACGAGACGCCTTTACAATATTAAAGGCTCAATAACTCGCGTTGAATATTTGTAGAGTTCAACTCATACTTAGTTGACACATATATCGTTCGGATCTAGGTGGCCTCTCTTTACAGGTTGAAAGAATTCTCTTGATTAACGTAAATTTCATTCCCGGAATATTTCCGAAATCCTCATTTTCAGGATGTTACCTTTAAACTTCCGTGCAAGCGCGCAGCCAGTGGTATCGGGTTTTCTGTATGAATCGTTGACTTCACTGCTGCGTATTCCTTTGCTATTGTAATTTTGCAGAAGAAATTTTGTAACGCAGATGAAGTGACGTCTTTGATTTCACATTACGTGTATTAACGAAGCGCAAGTCAACAGTGTGGAAACATTTAGACGTAGAAATGTAATCGTAATTTGATGATAAATTAACCATTTTAGTCTGTTGTACTAAACTGATAATGAATTAGTGTTTTTCAAAGTAGAGAACAGCCAGAAAATATTATGTATGTTACAGAAGTTATTCCGAAGTACCGGTCGGTGCGCATTATTCTGCCGTTTTGGGAAAGGTGAAGTGTGCGCGGTGACAGTTGCTCGCCTGTGACATCCGCCTCTCGTGCTAAGACACGTTTCCTTGGGTGCAGAAACGTGTTGCAGCGTGCTGCGGATTACGGTTGCGTCATTCTGTGTGATGCTGGCTGCGTGGTCCTGCGTGAAACGTCTACCAAGGTGCGGGGAAAAAAAAGAAAAAAAGTGGCGGCGCGTGTTGCTCTCACTGTCCTTTGGAGAACGTCCACCTACCTCTATAGTCTTCAGGTTTTCTGCAAACTCACTGTGTGTTGGTAGATACTGGATTAGCCAACAGAAATAGCGTTGGCGAAAATTCGGCTAAGTGCCCACCACGAAAAAGCCACAACTCCAGTCCATGGGCAGAAACCGAAAGTTAAACTACCGAGCGTTCGGGTTTCTTGCATGTCTCGTTCGGGAGAGTCTAAAATTTCTTTCTAGTTGTTTTGTCTCCATAACACTGAAAATATCGGGTCGGAATAAATATCTTGGGCTGCTTTCAGGTGTGAACTTTTAACGGAAAATCAGCAATATGGCGTAAATAAAGTCCGGATATTAAATACGGGCTTGATGGCAGTTTTCTGAGTCCGAAAAAGTCGCTGACCCACGACTACTTGAGTCAATACATTGTGTTCAGTAGGCGTCTTATAGAGAAGTGGTCAACATAATGTGTAGCAATCTGCAAGAAACATGCCAAGCGGAATTCATGTTGAAAGGTTCGCACACGAATATCTCCTACATCAAGCCACTCACAAAACTCGAACTTCCACAAAATACTCAGCACTGCAGTCGCTTTTCGTCAGCAATGAGAGAACCGATCAACTGCGCGAATTTAATAATTTTCAACTACAAATTTGATTCTTGAGATTTAACAAACGTTAACCGGAATACGGCTCCAAGGCGACTATATCGTCTCCTAGATCTAAGGCGCAAAGCCTAATCAAAGGCGCGGCGAATACTGAATTCCTATTGGCGACGCAATCATTACAAGATGACAACTAGTAATAATTTGCTACGTTATAGTGGTATTTATAATTAGACGACTGTGCATGATAGCGATACGACAACTACTCTCTAACACCTTTTCTTAATTCATTTAAAATATGGTATGGAAATGCAGAAGCATTTAAGCTTTTAGGAGGAGTTGGTTTTTCTCGATACTCGCCGTTTACCACGTCTCGTCTCCTAACCTGTGTCGTACGACATACTTGTATACTCAGCTTCAGTGGTACACGTCGATAACGTGAGGAAACATTTTGGCTAATAGCCAGTAACACTGAAGTACAAATTAATATAACATGACGAGGAATTTTAGGAAGCCAACATTCGAGATGTAGAGGTGGTGAAACTTTTACCTTTATACTTTTTGTGAGGGGGAGGTGCGGCGGTGAAGGGAGTAACAGTTTCGGAAAAGAATTAATTTATTTTTGCAATCCGTTGGAGGTCGGTGGGTGCCACAGTTTACCCTTTACTGGCGCGACGCGAGTTTCAGTGGGCTGTGATCAACAGTTTGCTTCTACACGCACGACAGCAGTAGCGGAAGCAGCTAAAGCAAAACATGCAGCTCTCTGATCGAGTGGAAAACCTGTTCGTTTTGGCAGTCAGAAAGTACATCGAAATTATGGAAGAGGAATACTGAATATTACCGGAAAGGGTATTCACAAGTGTTATGCAGCCAATGTTCATAAAACGCGAAGGACGGGGCATAACATTTCAGTAACAAAATTGCTCGACGATGCGGAGAGACAAAAGGTCCCACAACTTCACAACACAGACTTAGGTCGCTTTGAGTCGGTATCTACGGCAACAACGGTGTAAGACAGTGACAAATTCGAAAGATAAGGAAACCAGTTTAGAGAGCAAGAACAGCGTATCATCGGTCTCTGGGAATCGAACGAAATGAAATTCACTTACGTAGAGAACAGAAGGCGGAATACTGATATTAGAAGGCAACAGCGGAAAAATACTGAAATTCGGACATCGTTCTAAGACTATTCGTTGTAACAAGGAACATGAACTTCCATCCTCCCTGTTAACAATTCTGGAACAAATGGAGAATCTGTTTTGTGTCGCAATACTTGGGTACCTTTGCTTGATAATGAACTCAGGCACTCGTGGAGAGCTGAACAAGTGCTACAAACTCTTCATAACAGTAAGTTATTTGTGGACATCGTCACCGATAAGAACAGGATGCGTTACACGACAGAGCGAACACACTTTGCCGAAGAGGTTATCAGAATAGTGTGTACAGCAGTCACGATTTGGAACAGACCGTTACAGGATCCGGGATCGATGCGGTGAAGTTTTCCAATCTTTCGTGGCCCTGCTGTGAGAAAATAGGCGCATCTCGCACGTAGACCCACATACGAACTACCTGGATCGCCCGTTTGGTGCCCTGAAGAGTTGGTTTGCCAACTGAAACTCTAGTTCGTAAGTGAGTAAGTGGACAGATGTGAGCTCTGTTGACACTGTGCTGTTGGCTTTTGTGTCACTGGGGGTTTGAGTCACTGGGTCGACAGATTGACCATATTTCGTACTGACAGGATACCAAAATTCCCTTCTCGCGGGAGAGGGTCTGTGCAGCGATAGCAGCAACGAAGAGGAATCACGTAGACATGGCAACGAGCGCGTGGAAGTGCTAAGAGGCTAGAGGGAAGAGTGCCTTCAGTATGGAAAAAGATAATTTTACCAAATGGCAGAAAATGGGTCAGCAATATGGGAAGCTCGGTGGCCTGTATGCCAGCTAAAGACTTCGTGCAGTAAGACATTCCTGTAAGGCTGCGGTCACGTCGACGACGGTATCTGTGCATTTTACATCGACCGAAGATCTTTCCAAACCAGTAAGTCGCTACGTGCGCGGTCACAGGGTAGCCGATGTTACCGCCCGATCGTGCACATTTCGGATAATTGCTGAAATTCATATGTTTTTATTGGCATATCGGCCGACATTATACGAAGCAGACTGCAAGAAACAGATCGGTAAAAGGCGTTTGTGCCATTTTGTGAATGAAAAGTCATCGGGATATATTTTGGTATCAATAGATTGAAATCTCAGCTTTGTCGGAAACCACCCGTAGGATAAATCATTATCGGGAATTGTAAGTGTAACTTTACTTTTTAACGTCAAAGAATCTGTTAGAGAGGGATGCTGCATCTCACGGTTAGTTGCTTTAGTGGATATATCTTGGGCTGTGATAAGTGGACAAAAGTTGCATAGCTATTATTATTACTGCTACCAACTGGGGCTATGTCGGTAGTGTGATGGTTGCATGAAGGGGTTTCAGATGTGTGTGTTTCTTCATTTTTCAGTCTGTAGGTGAGCACAACATCAAATAAATTCGGCAACACATTAACTGTAATCTTGCTGTTAAAGGTTAAAACGAATCATCGAGAATATATTGTACCGAAGACTCGTACGTGACTCACTTTCGGATAACGGAAGATGATTTTCAACACCAGCAGAGGTGTGATTAGGGTGTAATAAAATCCGACATTTTGAGGGTGCAGTTCTGGCTAACGTAAAACGGGAAATTACACGACTGTATTTGCCATCTGGCGTTTACATCTTTCCAATACTGAGACCTATACGACGTTCTGACAAGTTCTTGTCACGTGTTGCATGCTATTCAGGCTACAATGCCCTGAAGATTAAAAAGCTACTTATTTCACTCCTGCGACCCACATAAAGTACGACTAAGGATTGCATTTCTTCCATACCGAATTTTGGAGCTACGCTTCGTTCAACCCCAGCGGGTTTGGGGTCAGAATAGGCCCAAGGTATTCCTGCCTGTCGTAAGAGGAGACTAAAAGGAGTCCCTCCCCCTCAAGGGGGTAGTTTGCGACTGTGTCCGGAGACGAACGGTTCAACGACTTACATTTGATGTCATTTTTGTTTTTGGATTATTCTGGTATCTTCCTCCCTTTCTTTGTTTTTCTTTCATTTCTTTTTCCTTCCATTCCTTTTCATTCCTTTGTTTTCCTTCCTTTGTTTTTCCTTCCTTTGTCCTTCTCCCTCCATCACTGTATTCCTTCCTTTTTTCCTTGCATTCTCCTCCTCCTCCTCCTCCTCCTATTTCTTGCCTTCTCCTCCTTCTCCTCCTCATCATCACCTTCTCCTCCTCCTCCTCCTCCTCCTCCTCCTCCTCCTCCTCCTCCTCCTCCTCCTCTTCCTCGACTTGCCCTTCCCTTCCTCGACTTCTTCTCCTCCTCCTCTTCCTCATCCTCGACTTCTCCTCCCTCCCTGCCTCCTCCTTACCTTTTTGTCCGCCCTATTGTCTCCAGCTCAGCGTTTAAAACAGTCTGTCCTTTCTCTCCCTCTCTCCCTTTTTTTCTATTCTTCTTTCCTCCCTGTGCGTGCCTGAAGGCCGACCCACGCATTCACACGCATAGCTGGTGACGGCGTAATGCGTAATTCCGTACGCCCTGGGTAGGCACGTAAGGTTCACACGTACCCCCTGGTAAAGGCCAGGCCCGGGTAGGGATGATCGCCTGAGCTGACACCTTCTGACTATGCCGATTGTTCCCTCAGTCCGTTTCTCGGGAAGTGTGACCTGAGGTGTAAACATTCACCTAAGGCAGGAGCACCCTCTGGGAGGGTCCCAACAAGGAAGGAGCACGCCATCTGAGATGGTGGCAATCATAGGGGATTCATCCGCAATGAATTCTTCTTCTTCTCCTTCTCCTCTCTCGACTTCTGCCATAAAAACGGAAACATGACCGGCCACCAGTGACAAAAGTACTGCCGCCTGCCCCAAAGTTTCTCGTAGTTTCTAGATCTGATGATGGAAAAGATTTTTCATCTGTCAACCCCTTCGTTATTCATAATTGCGTAGATGTCATAGGTGGATCTGACAAGTCTTGCACCAGGATGCGTAACTGTACCTTGTTGTTGGAAACTGAGAGCGCCTTTCAGGCACAAAAACTCCTTCGCGACACACTCCTGTACACGTTCCCTGTCCAGGTGGGGGCTCACTGCACTTTGAATTCATCTCGTGGTGTGGTATCTACTAGATCACTTGATGGATTGATTGACGAGGAGATTCAGTCTTTCCTCGCTGAGAAGAGCGTGACAGCTGTCCATAGGGTCATGAAAAAGGTCGACTATGACCTTGTAATGACCCAGACAGTTTTATGCCCCCCTATGGGGTCCACAACTTTTTTGTGGATACGTGTGTGGCGAGCAAGGGGCCCTGAGCTATTGCAGCCTTCTTTCTCTCCAGGGCTGCATTTCCTTTCTTTTCCCCTCCTTTCCCCTCCTTGTTTCTTTCCCCTCGCCCTCTCCTCTCCCTCTCTTGGCGTCCTTGCTTAAGTTGGCCCCTGCTAACCTCCTGGTTCTGTTGGTTTTACAATTTGGCTTTGTTGCATAATCAGCTCCTCCTATTGCCATTCCCTGTCCCCCTCTGGGGTTTGACCCCCATTCCTAAATTTTTGCTCCATAGTGTGAACCATTTGGGGAAGAGCACCTTACCTAGTGTCTCCTAGTACATTCCACCTTCTCTTTTACGTCGTTGTCTGATACTAGGTTGCATAGCCAGCACGGTAGCCAGCCCATGTGGTGGGGTCGCTATGTACCCTTTTGGTTGAGCCCCCTGAACACACAGGGATTACACTTCTGATACCTGAGCTGTGACCTCCTCATGCATGCCTTGGAGTGGTTGCTCGTCATGCTGGAGCATCGGAACTCCTGGCAATGTCGGCCATGCCAGATGGCCCTTGCTGTGGTTAGGTGGCACCTGTGAGAAGAGCCCCTGATCTGAGTTGGTGGTATCAGGGCGGACGCTATGCAAATGAAATGCATATGGGTCCAGAACTCTGGCTGTTCTTCTGCAGCTGTCTCTCAGCGTAGAACTGATTCTTAAAGTGCTTCTTCTCTTGCCCGCTTCGGCCTTCCCTTCCATGACTACCCCCTGGGAAGAGGGTCAGGCCCGTTGGCTACTGGCGAAGCACTTCCCCCATTATCCAGTTTGCACCAGGACTGATGGGGATACTTTCACCAATACCAACTTTATATTTTGTGTAACACATGGAAGACAATTTTGGTGAAGTGGACTCCCTGATCAAGATGAGGTCAGGTTTGTTGCTGATCAAAATTGCTTCACTTGCCCAATCTATGGCCCTTTGTGCCTGTACCCATCTTGGATCAATGTGTATTTTTCACACGGTCCTCATCCTTCAAACTGATGAGGAACTTCGGGACAATCTCGGATGGCGGGGTGTTCAGATTGTTCGGCGTGTTCAGAAGGGTTCTAAAGACAGTCGTATTGATACTGGTGCCTTTATCTTGGACCCTGAAGGGGTTACCCTGCCTGAAAAAGTTAAGATTATGTTTTATCGATGTGATGTGAAGCCGTACTTCCCACCACCTATGAGCTTGCGTTTTGGACACGTCTTCCTGCTGTTCACAGGCCCCTCTCTGTGGTGACTGTGGACGTCCACTCCATGTGTTACCCCTCCTGTGTGTGTAAATTGTCATGGTAGTCATTCTCCACGTTCACCCGATTGCCCAGTATATAAGAAGGAAAAGAAGATACAGGAGTATAAGTCCCTCGATTGATTAACCTACACAGAGGCCCGTAAGAAGTATCCAGGTCTTCAGCCTGTGTCCATGACATCTAGTTATGCTTTGGTTTCATCTTCACCCCTTCCTCACCCCCATCTCGGACCCCTCGCCTCCCCCCTCCCCTGCAGCTCCAGCACTTTCTTCTCTGGGCGGTGCTCCCCTCTCCAGCCGGAAAAGTGTCCCACTCCTTCGGCATCTGCCGGTCAAGGCGCCTATTCAGGATGCCCCTTCCCAGCACCTTCGAGGCCAAAGGTCTGCTGCATCGTGACGACCGCGAGAGCCGCGGTCTGTCGGCCCCCAGGTTGCCCGGTCTTTCTGTTCGCGATATTGCAGCAGCTTGCTCCTTTATGCCACACGGCCCTCCTAGATCTCAAAGAGAAAAGAAGAAACAAAAGTCCGAGACAAAGAGCCTCTGGTGTCAGCAGAGGTCCTCGTGTTGAGTTTTATTCGGGGGGTTTTTATCGTATGATTTGAGTGTTTGTCCTTTTCTTTCCTGTATTGACTTGGGCCTTTCGCCTGTGGTTTTAAACTGTGGGTTTTAATGTCATTTGGTGGTTGGCTTTTCCTTATTTTCATGGTCGGCCAACCACCTTCACACTCGGTGTGATTTTAGTTCCGTTTGTCTGGTCTTTGTCTGTCTTTCTCGTATTGTGTCGTCCCTTGTCTCAGTTCTCCGTTTTTAACGACTGACAGTTTTTATTTCGTGTGATTTTATCGTGGAACAAGGGACCGATGACCTTAGGAGTCTGGTCCCTTCAATCCCACACCCAACCAACCAATCAGCAGAGGTCCCATCCGGATTCTGTCGTTCATGGATGTCGCCCCCTCCTTGTCGGTGCCAGATGGTGACTGGGTGGTATGACTGGCTTTAGCCTGTTCAACCTCCATTGAAATCATTGTTCAGTGGTTATCCAATGGAACTGTAATGGATACTACCATCACCTTCAAGAATTGAAATCCCTTATTTCGTCTTACTCTGCAGCTTGTGTGGTTCTACAGGAATCTCATTTTACTGATGATCACTCACAGACCCTCTGTCGGTTCAGTGTTTTCTGTCGAAATCGGGTCGGACCCTCGCGGGCTTCTGGTGGCGTTTGTACGTTGGTCCGTACAGACATTGCTAGCAGGTGGATTCCTCTTCAAACTATATTGGAAGCTGTTGCTGTTAGGGTACACCTAGACTCTGAGGTCACGGTTTCCAATCTTTACCTCCCTCCTGACAGGACTCTTACACCTGCTGTCTTAACTGCCCTCCTTCAGCAACATCGTCTTCCCTTCTTCCTTTTTGGGGATTTTAATGCTCATCATCCCTTGTGAGGCAGTGCCTTTCCATCTAGACGAGGTCTTCTCATAGACCAGTTTATTGCAGACCACGACTTGTGCCTTCTTGATGATGGCTCTCCTACTCATGTCAGTGCCGGTCATGATACCTTTTATGCCATTGATCTTTCTCTTTTCTTTGCACTCTCTCCTCCGTTCATTACACTGGTCGCCAAATGACGACCTTTGTGATAGTGACCATTTCCAGTTGATTATCTCTCTCCCTTCCCGCTCCCCAAATGACACGTTACCTTGTTGGTGTTTCCAACGCACCGATTGGCCTCTATAAACTAAACAGGTCTTGTTTTCTCCCTCTTTGTCGGGTTGTATTGATGACAACCTACATGACGTGTCTGACGCGATTGTTCGCGCTGTTAGCCCTGCTGTCCCGCGTTCATCTGGGCCATTAAGTCGCCGGCAAGTCCCATGGTGGAGTACAGCCATTGCCATTGCAATCCGTGATCGCTGTCGAGCTTTGCAACACCTTAAGGGGCACCCATCCGTAGCCAGACTTACTACCTTTAAACGCCTCTGCGCTAAAGCACGTTATTGAATCAAACAGAGCAAGTGGATATGTTGGGAACGATTCGTTTCTTTCCTTGGTAGTACTGTCCCTCTGTCACGAGTATGGGCTACACTTCGCTCTCTCCAAGGTTGCCATTGGCAGTCCACCCTCACAGGCCTTCACCTCCCACATGGCCTTTGTACGGACCCATTAGCTTGTGCAGACTACCTTGCGACCCATTTTGCACTGGCATCAGCCTCCTATCCAGCTGCTTTCCTTCACCAGAAACTGGTGGCTGAAGCTTTCATCTTATGTTTTACCCCTTGTGAGTCAGAATCTTAAAACAAACCTTTTACTGAATGGGAATTTCTTTCTGTTCTATCTTCTTCTCATGATACGGCCCCTGGCCCAGATTCCATTCATAACGAACTGCTTCAACATCTCAGTGCTCCACAATGACAACATCTTCTCCAGCTGTTTAACTGTATCCGCTCCAGGGCGACTTCCCTTCTCTGTGGAGGGATAGCATCGTGGTTCCTGTCCTTAAGCCTGTTAAGAACCCCCTATTTGTAGACAGCTATTGGCCAATTAGTCTGACCAATGTTGTTTGTAAGTTACTTTAATGGACGGTAGCCTGTCGGCTCAATTCGGTCCTCCAGTCTCGAGATCTATTGTCCCCTTACCAGTGTGGCTTCCAAGAGGGACGGTCTCCAATCATCCAATCATTTACTTCACTTGGAATCTGCAGTTCGGCAGGCTTTTTCCCAGCGCCACCATTTAGTTGCAGTGTTTTTTGACCTTCTAAAGGCCTATTACATGGCCTGGTGCCATCACATTTTGCTTACCCTTCATCAGAAGGGTCTTGGGGCCCACTACTGATTTTCATCCGCCAGTTCCTGTTCCATCGGTCATTCAGAGTTTGAGTTGGTACTGTTTTTAGTTCTCCACGGACCCAGGAGACAGGTATCCCACAGGGTTCTGTCTTGAGTGTCCTTCTTTTCCTCATTGCTATCGATGGACGTGTGGCCTCAGTCAGTCCTTTGGTTGCCCCTGCCCTGTATATGGATGGTTTCTGCATTTGGGTTAGTTCCTCCTCGATGGCATCTGCAGAACGGCAGCTCCAGGGAGCTACATGGAGTGCCTCTGCATGGACCCTCTCCCACGGGTTTCAATTTACTCCTCTACAATCGCAGGTGGTCCACTTCTGCCGCCGTACTATGATCCACCCCGATCCAGAGCCCTATCTTTATGCACAACGATTGCCAATGGTCCCACAGTTTCGTTTCCTTGGTTATCTTTTCCACAAAAAGCTCATTTGGCTGCCCCATATCAGACATCTGAGGGTAGGATGTTTCTGTAAACTCAATGTCCTTCACTTCCTTACCCACTCCTCTTCGGGTGCAGACCGTTCCCCCATCCTCCATTTTTATCATGCTCTAGTTCTGTCTCGCTTGGACTATTGCTGTCAAGTTTATGGTTCAGTTGCTGCTTCCACACTGCACGTGCTGGATCCAGTCCACTATTGTGGTATCCATTTGGCCACCGGTGCCTTCCCTACTACCTCTGTTGATAGTCTCCTGGTTGAATCTGGGATTCCCCTCCCCCCTTTTCTGTTCGGCGGTCCCAGCTTCTGGTGTCTTAAGCACTCGCTGTCCCTCCCTCTCATCCTTCCTATTCTGTCCTGTTACGAGACCATGGACGTCGCCCACCCCATTCCATCCCTCGGGCGGGTTTACCGGTTGGGCTCTGCCTTGCGTCTCTTTGCTGTGATTTTCAGCTTTCTTCTTTGTCCTGTCTTCCTCGCTCTCTCCCCTCCACCCCCCCCCCCCCCCTTGGCTAGTTCCTCAGCCTCTAATTTGGATTGATCTCCTCCAACGTCCAAAAGATTCCATCCCCCCAATGGTGATCCATTCCTTTTTCCGCCTAACTTAATGGGAGTTTCGGGATGCTGTCGTTTTTACACTGATGACTCAAAATCTGCTGATCATGTGGGGTATGCTTTCACGTCCCCTGTTGGAACGAAAAATCACCTGCTGCCACCTACATGTGGGGTTTTTACTGCGTAATTGATGGCAATTTCCCAGGCCCTTTACTTTTATTAAACAGTCCCATCACAACTGTGTTTTGTTCATGTAACGACTCAATGAGTGGCCTTCTTGCTATTGACTGATGTTTTTTGCGTCGTCCCTTGGTCTCTGTCATCCATGACCATCTCGTTGATATTCACTGTGCTGC
This sequence comes from Schistocerca gregaria, assembly GCF_023897955.1. Taxonomy (NCBI): domain Eukaryota; kingdom Metazoa; phylum Arthropoda; class Insecta; order Orthoptera; family Acrididae; genus Schistocerca; species Schistocerca gregaria. The sequence goes on from NW_026061710.1 coordinate 24,004,681, forward strand.
TTGTTCCATTGACTTCCTTTATGTCCCTGGCCATGTGGGTATCCTGAGTAATGAGCTCGCTTATCATTTGGCTGGAGAAGCAGTCACTTACCCCCGTTTTCTTTAACCCCTCCTGCAGCGGATTTACGGCTTCACATCAAATCCCACTTCACACAGGCATGGGCCAACTTTTGGGACGCTTCTCCCCTGTCTAATAAACCTCGTGCAATCAAGGTGATACAAGGATCATGGTGTTCTTCCTTCCACCTCTCGCGAAAGACTCGACCACACTGTGTCGTCTCCGCATTGGCCATACCAGGCTTTTGCGGGATGGGTCACCCCCACTTTGTGGTTGTGGAGCCTTCCAGTCAGTAGCCCACATTTTTCTTGAATGCCTCCTTCTTTTGGCTCTGCGTGCTAAGTACAGACTCACCCACACTTTACCTCTGATGTTGGCTGACGATTCCCACATGGTCTCTCTGGTTCTGTTTCCTCCGGGAAAGTGGTTTTTATTCTCAGTTTTAAGGTGTTGGGGCAGGGCGGTGAGTGCTTGGGTGTCTCCCACTGTAAGCCATGTTTGGAGATTCCAGACTCACCGCCCTGACAGAGATAATATTTTCTTCCCCTCTTACTCTGTTTTACCCTTTTTTAAAAGATTGGTTAGTCTCCTTTTCTCATAGGTACTTCTACATTCTAGCAGTTGCACGTCTTAAGTCATAGGTGGTATTGCCTATGCTGCTTCATCATAGTGTTGGGTTCGTTGTCTTGCTGACTTCCCTCATATTGTTCTTTACCATTTACAACATGACTGCCCTTTTACGTTTTCACCTTCTTCCCTTTTATTGTTCTGACTTTCCTGAGATGTCAAACAAGTGGAATGGACCACATTTGCAACAAGGGGCTGATGACCTTGCTGTTTGGTCCTATAAACCCCACACAACCAACCAACTAACCAAGCTTTCTTGCCTTTGACAGTGTTCAGCTGCCGTCGCGCATCAAAGTGGGCTATGAAGTTATTTCTGTTCGCCCTTACGTCCCGACACCTACTCGCTGCTACCAGTGTCGTCGTTTTAATCACACCCGCCAGTCTAGTTCTAATGCCGATAAATGCGTCACTTGTGGCAGGGACGCCCATGGGGGTGACTGTCTGTCTGTCACCTTGTTGTGTGAACTGTCAGGGTGACCATGCAGCATCCTCCCGCGAGTGTCCCATCTACAAGGATTAATGCTGTTTACAGGAAATTCGGGTCAAAGAAAAAGTGTCCACCTCGGCTGCTCGCAAGCTATTTGTTAGTAGGAAGCCCACGCTGCTCCCAACAAGGAAATACAGTACTGTCCCCTCCCCTCCTTCGCCTACTAGGTAGGTGTCGACACAGACATGCTATCTGACCTTTAGCATTACGGTCGTCCGTTCGGCCAGTGCTAAGATCGCCCGGTCAACGTCTCCTCTTCCTCCCGTCACCCCTAAGACACAAGAACCTTCATCAGCTTCTGCCTAGTCGAAGACCCAGAAGTCAGCTGCACGGGCCTTCAAGAAGGAACCGTCCCGTGAAGACTTCCTATGTACCTCGAACTCCCAGCCATCGACCAGTACTTCGACTAAACAACCTTCCAAGAAGGCTCATAGGAAGCACAGTTCTCCTTCTCGGCCACGGCGCGTTTCTTCTCCTGCGCCACCCAGCAGTTGCCCCCCCAGGCCGTCATCCGTTTCGCCTGGCCGCACCGCTGGTAGCCGAACATCTGGCCGTTCACCGCCGGAGGAAGCTCCCCCTCCCGGCCGTCTTAACAAGATGGCTGACGAACCTATTGAACAAATGGACAAGAACTCTCCGCCTATTGATAGCGACCATCTCGCTTACCATCTATGTCTGTAAGGTGATGGAACGAATGGTTAACTTTAGGCGTCGAGATTCGAGCAGCCAAACCAAACTACTTACCGATGTACAATGTGGATTTCGTAGGTGCCTCTCTGCTGACGACCATTTGGTTACCTTGTCGACCTTCATTATGAATAACTTCTTGCGGAAGTGCCAGACAGTAGCTGTGTTCATTGATTTGGAGAAGTCTTAAGACACCTTTTGGAGGGCGGGCGTTACCCACACCATGCTTACATGGGGATTTCACGGTCGCCTCCCTCTTTTTTTTCGTGAATTTTTAATCGATCGACACATAAGGGTACTTGTGGGTTCTATGCTGTCCGACGCCTTTCGCTAGGAGAATGGGGTGCCACATTGCTCATTTTTGAGCGTCACTCTCTTCGCCATAGCGATCAATCCAATAATGGATTGCCTCCCAGCTGATGTATTAGTCTCCCTTTTCTTGGACGATTTTACCATCTACTGCAGCGCACAGCGTACATGATTCCTGGAGCGCTGTCTTCAGCGTTGTTTTGACCAGCTTTACTCCTGGAGTGTCGCCAATGGCTTCCGTTTTTCTGCCGAGAAGACGGTCTGTATTATCTTCTGGCGCTACAAAGAGTTTCTCCCACCGTCCTTAAATCTGGGCTCCGTTGCTCTCCCATTCGTGGAGACAGGATAATTTTTAGGTCTTACATTTGACAGGAAACTTATCTCCACATGTCTTTTTTGGCTGCCAGTTGTACCCGTTCTCTAAATGCCCTCCATATTCTCAGCGGTACGTTGTGGGGAGCGGATCGAACCGTCCTACTTCGCTTCTATCGGTCGATCGTCCGCTCGAAGCTGGATTGTGGGAGCTTTGTACACTCCTCTTTACGGCCGTACATCTTACGCCGTCTCAACTCCATACAACATCGGGGTTTACGTCTTGCGATCGGAGCGTTTTATACTAGTCCCTTCGAGAGTCTTCATGCTGAAGCCGGTGAATTGCCACTAACCTCCCAGCGCGATGTACTGCTATGTTGGTATGCCTGTCGGCTATTATCAGTGGCCAACTAGCCGTCTTATTGTTCCTTTATTGATAACTCTCTCGACTGTCAATACGGGTTCTATGTATCTGCCCTGCTACACCCTGGAGTTTGCTTTCGTTGCCTCCTTCAGCAACTTAATTATTCACTCCCTGCAACCTTTAGAGTGGGCGAGAGCCAAACGCCACCTTGACCCTACGCTCAGGTTCGCGTTCACCTTGACCTCAGCTCGTTCCCGAAGGAGGTAACCTCAGCTTCAGTATATCTCTCGCGGTTTGTCGAACTTCGTTCGAAGTTCATTAATACGAACTTCATTTATACAGATGGCTCTAAGACCAATGACAGTGTCAGGTGTTCTTTTATTGTCGGGGCACACAGTTTCAAATACCGGCGCCATGGCCATTGTTCGGTTTCAGAACTGAGCTCTTTGCCCTCTACCAGGCTGTTCTATACATCCGCCGCCACCGACATTCTGCTTATGTCATCTGCTCTGATTCCCTGAGCGCCATCCAGAGCCTCAGTGATCCGTATCCGGTTGACCCTTTCGTGCGCCGGATCCAACGCTCTCTTCAGCAGCTGGCTGACGATGGTTCTCCGGTTACCTTTATGTGGGTTCCTGGCCATGTCGGTATCCCTGGGAATGAAGTTGCAGATGCCGCCGCCAAGGCTGCGGTCCTCCAGCCTCGGACAGGTTCTTGTTGTGTGCCTTCATCTGATTTCAGCAGGGTCATTTGTCAGCGCATTTTATCGCTGTGACATGCCAATTGGTCTACACTTATTGAAAACAAGCTTCGGACCTTGAAACCTCTCCCCACGGCTTGGACAACCTCTTCACGCCCTTCTCGGCGGGAGGAGGTCGTTTTGTCCCGGTTACGTATTGGACACTGCCGGTTCAGCCGCCGCCATCTGCTGACGGCTGCGTCGGCGCCGTTCTGCCAATGTAGGCAATCGCTAACTGTACGCCACATTTTAATGTCCTGTCCAAATTTTAGTGCACTGCGCTTTGATCATAGCCCCCCATGTACTCTGGAAGAAATTTTAGCGGATGACCCAAAAGCAGCTGCTCGCGTTCATCGTTTATCCACTCGACAAACCTGTCTGACATTTGATTATGCTGTTTTTTATTATTCCTTGCCTGTTAATGTGCCTTTTATTAGTGTTGTCCTATTTAGTTGCTGCTTTAACATTGTGCCTCACAGTGCATTCATAATTTAGTCTGGGCGCTAATGACCACTGTAGTTTGCGCCCGAAAACTACAAAAAACCACACATTGACAGAAAACCACAATTTCAAGGTGCACGCCGACAATTTCTTTATGAGTGACACTCTTTAGTACTCTCTTGAGTATTAGGAGTAAATATACTGAAAGATTGACCTCCCCAACGAAAAGACATGAAGGCTGGAGAACGAGGAGCAATAGCATGTCCAATAGAAGATACAGGAGATCCATTGTAGTAATACGTACGATAACAAACGTCTTACTCTGCATTCATCTTTCGTTGGTATTGAGACTCAGGGTGAGACACAGGTGGAACATTCCACAAAGACAATACGTGCAAGTCCCAAGGTGGGTCATTGCACCTTACAACACCTGTATTGGTGGTATTTGATTGACAAATTATCATAACTATAGAAATACTACATAGCATCGATGATTTAGTATTTATACAGCTTCCAGGACGCAATTAAAATTGCGGTGATCACCAGGTGACTCGAATGGACTGCAGGTTACTTCAAGAACAACACATTCCACTGCGCAAATTAAAAGCGGAAATTGCGGGTGGACTATTAGCCGTTAAGAGAAATCAAAGCGAGGACGCCCAAGTAAAGAGAACTTGTCAAAAAAGAATAGAGCTACGAAAACAGTTCCGCCAGTTTTTGACTGCCAAAAGAAAAAGTAAGATGATTGGCTTGTAAGGGAGGAAACAAGAGGACGATGCAGATGAGTTTCAAGGTGGTAGCGTCTAAGTCTGCATCTGCATCTATACTCCGCAATCCATCATGAGGTCCATGGCAGAAGTTACGTCCCATTGTACCAGTTACTAGAGCTTCTTCCTCTTGTATTCACGTATACAGCACGGAAAGAACGATCATTCGTATGCCTCTGTGCGTGCAGTACTTACTCTAATCATATACTCACGATCCCAATGTGAGCAATTGGGATGGTAGTATATCCTAGAGTAATCATTTAAAACCGGTTCTTGAAACTTTAACACTTTCTCGGGATAGCTTCTGTATTCGAGAATTAGTTCTTTCATTCTCTCTCCCACGAATTAACCCTGTGACCATTCGTGCTGCCCATCTCTATATACGTTAAATGTCCTCATCGAAACGTCGCGGGTTTTCGACGCAGATACCCGGATGGAAGCCCGAGAAGATTTCATCAGCAGTACACGCCGGGAAAGCCTACATTCACATATTTGGCTACGGTAGTCACTGCCTGTCAACAGAGCGTGATCCCTTCAAACATTTCATTCAGCACCTATCTATAGCCCTAAGCTTTCAGACCTATTTTGCACTAATGTTCCTTTAAAAGTTCCGTTACAGCGTTTCTATACCATGGAGGTTATCTCCCATTATGAACTGTTCTGTGGGACACACATCTATCCAGCATGTGGTCAATTACCCTTTCAAATTTGAGCCATATTTCTTCTACATGCTCCTGCCTTGTGTTGCCAGTTCCTCATTCACATATGACAACATCCATTTTCATCTAGTTTACAGAACATACTTATCTTTCTGCTCTAGTTGACCTCTGTACTTCAATAATCACTGTTGCCAGAACCCCACCATGGTCACTGATCCCAGTTTCGATGTGGGTATCCTCAGAATTCAGGTATGTTCGTTGCATTAAATCCAATATATTTCCATCATAACTAGGGTTCTTAACTGTCAGTTAACAGTAATTGTTAGTGAACTTTCACAGGACGCCCTACCATACCCACCACTAGACGAAACCTCAGTTCACTTCTCAACAAGTTCCCCAATCATATTGTAATCAGTGGTGGAGACTTTAATCATCCAACAATTAACTGGGAAAATTAGTTTTGTTCAAGTGTTCGGTTACATCAGTAGAGGAGTCTGTTGGGCGATAGGATCCTTTTATACCCACTCGTGGTACTCAGTCTTGTGCAGTCACCCACATGCAGCTTCAATTTCTCTCTGTGGATTTGAGTTACTGTACTGCGACAAATACACGACCTGTATTTGTCATTTGGCTATACTTTCGATGTACACCTAAATTTTCCCTAAAAATCTACCATTTCGGATTTGAACCAGCTTTCTGTACCTACCACAATGTGAGCATCACTGCTTTTGATGAGCACCTCAAACTCTGGCACTTAGTTGAAGTTTACCTTTAGGATTTTAATACTCTCACCGGTGGGACGTATTTTTCGAACTTCCACTGATATTTCTGGTTTTTCTGCAGCGAGTGTTATCTGGATGGATGAAGACCATCAGGTAATGAAACAGGTTGACAAAACCATAGTGCCTACACACACTGTTCCATGTCCGATGTAGTAGTGCTTCTGTCAGATCACGGCAAGCTAAGTAGTTCATCACGTGCCACATGACAAGCCCAGTCAGCTGTTGCTGGTGTCTGCATTACAACCATACTCAAATATCTTGACGAAGCACAGCCGAATGTAGTACTTGTGGTAGGGATGCTCATGAGTGCAATTGCCCACCACCTTCTCCCTGCTGCATAAATTACAATATCAACTATGCTGCCTCATCTCGTTAATTTCCTCTGTATCTCCGTGAGCAAGCTGTCAAGGCGATCAGAGTGAAGGAAAAAGAGCCTTAACCTATCGTTAACAAGCTGTTGGATAGTGAAAGCTGTGTTTTCCACCATCTGCTACTAAAAGTATAAATCTCGATACTCCTCGCTCCTCAAAGGAAATCGCCACACGGACATGTGTTCTCAAATGCAGCATCGCAGTTGTAAAATAGCCTAGTGTCACGGTAGTATCCGCTTCTCCTTCTCCGAAGCTGCAACTCGCAACATCTTCACCTCTGGCGGCGAAATCACCTGCTACACAACCAGCAGGCTAGAAATCAGGGACTAAAGTGCCCTGTGAAGATTTTAAACATCCTTCAAGCCAACAGACATCTGAAACTTCATCTGCCGACAGCAAAGGCTCAGATATCCAAGGAAAACTGTCTTTCCTTTCGCTGACTCGCTGGTCCTCATAAGCAGCGTCGTCACATGACACCCTCACCTGCCCAAGCTCCGTTCTGCCAGTGCCAACCTTTTTCGTGCCATGGAACCTGCACACTTACTCAGTGAGGATGCCGACACTTTCGTAGGTTGCATGGAACAGGATCCTCCAGCCACTACGCCCTATAGCATTGATTCTTTGAAGGCTGACACTCAGCAGCCCATGAGGTGACAACCCACCATTATTCCTCCTCCCATATCCGTCATGACTTCCCTCCAGTGGAATGTTTGTCACTACATCCAACAATGAAGATTTAAACTGCTCTTGGAATCCCTGCCCTGAGGAAACAAAATTGCCCTTGTGATGGCTTCGACGTCTTCCGTTTCTTTCCAGTCCACTTTAATCTCCCCCTTCTCTCCCAATGATTACATTCCATCTCGTGAAGGATTCATGCTGCTCCTATTGGTTGACGTTCATATTCAATCACTCTCACTGAACACTTGGCTGTAAGCTGTTACAGTCTGAATTTCCTTTCATCACTTGTTCCCTTTCTATTATTGACATCACTCCAGCATTCGATGTTAGCAGTGGCCAACACCCTCACCTCTTTTTGCTACTTCGTGACTTTAATGTACACAATACCCTTCAGGGCCCTCCCCCCATGAACCACGGACCTTGCCGTTGGTGGGGACGCTTGCGTGCCTCAACGGTACAGATATCCGTACCGTAGGTGCTGTGGTGTCACCGCCAGACACCACACTTGCTAGGTGGTAGCCTTTAAATCGGCCGCGGTCCGGTAGTATACGTCGGACCCGCGTGTCGCCACTATCAATGATTGCAGACCGAGCGCCGCCACACGGCAGGTCTAGAGAGACTTCCTAGCACTCGCTCCAGATGTACAGCCGACTTTGCTAGCGATGGTTCACTGACTTCTACGCTCTCATTTGCCGAGACGATAGTTAGCATAGCCTTCAGCTACGTTATTTGTTACGACCCAGCAAGGCGCCATTATCCGTATTATTGATATTGTGAATCATGTACTTTAAAGAGCGACGTTCTCCATTAATGGATTAAAGTTAAGTATTCCACCAGCTACGTCCGTTTTTCTCAATTCTAATTCCCTTGTCATGTTCCAGACCTCACGCGAGCCTGCGTGAGCTAAAACGCGAGCATTTCGGCCTCCTTTACTATCACGGTTGGCTCTCCTGCCAACCACAACAGGTGCAACTACAACGGAGGGATATCTGTTGAGAGGCCAGACAAACGTGTGGTTCCTGAAGAGTAGTTGCAGGGGCAACAGTCTGGATGATTGACTGATCTGGCCTTGTAACATTAACCAAAACGGCGTTGCTGTGCTGGTACTGCGAACGGCTGAAAGCAAGGGGAAATTGCAGCCGCAATTTTTCCCGAGGGCATGCAACTTTACTGTATGGTTAAATGATGATGGCGTCCTCTTGGGAAAATATTCCGGAGGTAAAATAGTCCTCCATTCGGATCTCCGGGCGGGGACTACTCAAAAGGACGTCGTTATCAGGAGAAAGAAAACTGGCATTCTATGGATCGGAGCGTGGAATGTCAGATCCCTTAATCGAGCGGGTAGGTTAGAAAATTTAAAAAGGGAAATGGATATGTTAAAGTTAGATATAGTGGGATTTAGTGAAGTTCGGTGGCAGGAGGAACAAGACTTCTGGTCAGGTGAATACAGGGTTATAAATACGAAATCAAATAGGGGTAATGCAGGAGTAGGTTTAATAATGACTAAAAAAATATGAGTGCGGGTAAGCTGCTACAAACAGCATAGTGAACGTATTATAGTGGCCAAGATAGACACGAAGCCCATGCCTACTACAGTAGTACAAGTTTATATGCCAACTACCTCAGCAGATGGCGAAGAAATTCAAGAACTCCATGATCAGATAAAAGAAATTATTCAGGTAGTGAAGGGAGACGAAAATGTAATAGTCATGGGTGACTGGAAGTCGAAAGTAGGAAAAGGGAGAGAAGGAACCATAGCAGGTGAATATGGATTGGGGCTAAGAAATGAAAGAGGAAGACGTCTGGTGAAATTTTGCACAGAGCACAACTTAATCATAGCTAACACTTGGTTCAAGAATCATAAAAGAAGGCTGTAAACATGGAAGAAGCCTGGAGATACTGGCAGGTTTCAGATAGATTATATAATGGTACGACAGAGATTCAGGAACCAGGTTTTAAATTGTAAGACATTTGCAGAAGCAGATGAGGAGTCTGACCACAATCTATTGGTTATGAACTGTAGATTAAAACTGAAGAAATTGCAAAAAGGTGGCAATTTAAGGAGATGGGACCTGGACAAATTGACTAAACCAGAGCTTGTACAGAGTTTCAGGGACAGCATATGGGAACAACTGAAAGGAATGGGGGAAAGAAATACGGTTGAAGACGAATGGGTAGCTCTGAGGGATAAAGTAGTGAAGGCAGCAGAGGATCAAGTAGGTAATAAGACGAGGGCTAGTAGAAATCCTTGGGTAACAAAAGGAATATGGAATTTAATTGATGAAAGGAGAAAATATAAAAATGCTGTAAATGAAGCAGGCAAAAAGGAATACAAACGTCTCAAAAATGAGATCGACAGGAAGTGCAAAATGGCTAAGCAGGCATGGCTAGAGGAGAAGTGTAAGGGTGTAGAGGCTTACCGCACTAGGGGTAAGATAGATACTGCGTATAGGAAAATTAAAGAGACCATTGGAGAAAAGAAAACGACTTGTATGAATATCAAGAGCTCAGATGGAAACACAGTTCTAAGCAAACAGGGAAAACAGAAACGTGGAAGGAGTATATAGAGGGTCTATACAAGGGCGATGTACATGAGTACAATATTTTGGAAATTTAAGAGGATGTAGATGAAGATGAAATGGGAGATAAGATACTGTGTGAAGAGTTTGACAGAGCACTGAAAGACCTGAGTTGAAACAAGGCCCCCGGAGTAGACAACATTCCTTTGGAACTACTGATGGCCTTGGTAGAGTTTTGTCAGGACTGGCTCTCCCATCTGGTGAGCAAGATGTATGAAACAGGCGAAATACCCTCAGACTTCGAGAAGAATATAAAAATTGCAATCCTAAAAAAAGAAGGTGTTGACAGATGTGAAAATTACCGAACTATCAGTTTAATAAGTGACAGCTGCAAAATACCAACGCGAATTCCTTACAGACGAATGGAAAAACTAGTAGAAGCCGACCTCGAGGAAGATCAGTGTGGTTTCCGTAGAAATATTGGAACAAGTGAGGCAATACTGACCCTACGACTTATCTGAGAAGCTAGATTAAAGAAGGGCAAACCTACGTTTCCAGCATTTGTAGACTTAGAGAAAGCCTTTGATAATGTTGACTGGAATACTCTCCTTCAAATTCTGAAGGTGGCAGGGGTAAAATACAGGGAGCGAAAGAGTATTTACAATTTGTACAGAAACCAGATGGCAGTTGTAAGAGTCGAGGGACATGAAATGAAATGGAAGCCCCTTCAGGGCTCTTCAAGAACCTGACAGAGACGTGACGTCATTGGTGACATTCACAATTAACTCAACCTCATCCGCCTGAACATTGGAGCACCCACTCCACACACACCTATCACTATTTGGACTCCTCGTTCTGCACTGCACAGCTTGTAGAGTGGCCCGTTCTGTGACGTGTACTCCAGCCACTGTTTCCTTTGTGCTTTCTGTTTGCTGACACATACCCCTACATATGTGCAAAATTGATTGGTAGCTTTCTAAGGCTGAATGGAGGCTTCACTCCTCGCTGGCGACCTTCGATGAACAAACTTCCGCACTAGCGATGAGCAGGTTACCCTTAGTGCAGCCGAAAATTTCATTCCTCGAACTTCCTCTCTACTGCTCTGTGTCCTGGTCCCTTGGTGGACTGAGGCGTACTGCGAGGCACTTCGTGCGCGGAACCGTGCTCTCCGCGTTTATAACTGTCCTCCTACGATGACAAACTACATCTGTTGTAAACAGTTGCGTGCACAGTGCCACTGCATTCTTAGAGACAAAATTAGTAAATGAAATCCATCTACGTTTTTGCTAAGTTCCTCTCGCTCTTCTGTCATTTGCGCCAAACTCGTAGGGATATCTGGGAGAAAGGGCCTTTCTCAGATCTCTGGATGACAGTACCAGATGTCATAGTGGACTCTATCGCTATCTTAAACTTCGTGGAGCTTTGTTTTGTGGAGATTTCGAGCTCTACGCATTATTACCCGGCCTTCCTCCATCGGAAAAAAGTGGAGGCGGCTTGGACAATAACCTTGCTTTTTCAGAATCTTGAGGCTACAATGCCGGATTTACTATGAGAGAGTTGTACTATAATCTCACTTAATCCCGATTCTGTTCCCCAGGGCTGGAAGATGTTAACATTCAGATGTTGCAGCACCTTCTCTTGCAGGCAAGTATTTTATCCTCCATACGGACAATCCCCTCTAGGTGGAGGGAAGGTTTCCGAGATGCTGGACTGAAGCCACCGTCACACCCAAGCATAAGCAGGGTAAGGAGAAGCACTCTTCCAGCTACTGCCCCATTTCTCTCAGCAGCTGTTTGCAAGGTTATTGAACATATGATTCATCCCACCTGGCGTGGTGGTTAGTCCTGCAATTTACTACCCAGTGCCCAATGTGGATTTAGAGTGCGCCATTCTCCAGTTGACCATTTCTTCACTTTGTCCACCTATGCCATGAAGGGCTTTCTGTGGAAATCCCTGGCAAGCAATATTTTTCGATTCTGTGGAAGACACCTGCTGGAGGACTGGTATGTCTGTATTCTACACATAGCTTCCCTGTTCACCTCAGCAATTTTTAGAAGATGGAGTTTTCAAGGTGTATGTGGGTTGTGCCTCGTCAGACAACTTTATCCAGGAAAACGGTGTACCTCAATTTCCATCCTCAGCGTTGTCCTCTTTGCTATCGCCATTAACGCTATAATGGCCTGCCTCCTGCTGAGCACCTCTGGCTCCCTTTTTGTTGACGATTCTGCCATCCATTGCAGTCCTCCAGGAACCTCTCACATTGAGCGACGTCTCTAACTTCTTCACTCATGGAGCATCGAGAATGGTATTGTTTTTTCCACTGACAAAACCGTTTGTGTTGGTTCCTGTCAGTGCAGTTGATTTCTCCCCCCATATTCTCAACTTTGGCCTGCTGCTCTTCTGTTAGTTGAAACTACGAAATTCCTGTGGCTCATGCTCAATAGGAAACTGTTCGTTCTCACTCGTGTCCCACCTGGGAGCCCACTGTACGTAGTTCCTCAATGTAGGACATGTCCTCAATGATACTTCCTGGGGGCAGATTGAACCCCCCTTATCGGTTTGTACTGGTCCCTTGTCCAATAAAAACTAGAATATTGGTGCTTTGTTTACGCATCTGTGCGTCTGTCCTTCGTATGCCATCTCAACACTACCCACCATCGTCGCATCTGTTTGGCCACTGGCGCCTTTTATGCTAGCCAAGTTCAGCGCGTATGCCGAAGCTGTTGAATTACCAGTCATACTAAAGTTATCCTCAAGAGATAAACATGGAGTTTTTCCGCCATGCCAGGCCACCCATCCTATGCCTCCTTCGATGACTACTTTGATAGCCAGTATCGGGCCCACTCCTCTTCAGTTACCTCCTGGAGCCCATTTTCAGTTCTTGCTCCAGCAGCCGAACTTTACACTACCTGCAACTATCGTAGTGGGAGTGAACCCTTCTCCACCTTGGCTTTCTGTGGCAGCCTGTGTTCACCTTAGCCTTCATTTGCTCCCCAAGGACACAACTGCAGCCTCGTTCTTTTGCCTTGACTTCCACTACCTACACACGCGACTTTTTAATAGTACCTTTCTGTATGCTGATGGCTCTGACTGTGGAATCAGGTGTGCCGTTGTCATCTGCACCAACGTTTTTCCGTATCTGCCTTTGCAACACTACTCAGTATTTCCAGCAGAGCTCTTCGCCCTCTGAGGCCAGAATAGATCTGGTGACACAGGCTTTTCCATTGTCCTGTGCACGAAGACTAAAGGGCACAGAGTCTGACCACTGTACACTGCACATCCCTTGGTGCAACGGGTCCAGGAAAACTCAGTTTCTCACTCCTGAGGGATCCACTGTGATGTTCATGTGGTTTCCTGCTCAGGTCAGTCTGCCAGGAAATGAGGCTGCTGACGCTGCTGCCTAGACTGCAGTCCTCGTACCTCAGCCGGCTGGTTCTTATATTCTCCCAGATGATCTCTGTTCCTGTCTGCCAGCAGGTGGTGTCACTTTGGCATCAGCAGTTGTCCTCCATTCTAGGAATAATCCCTGGGTTTTTAAGGCTCTCCCAGTGGCTTGGACAGCCTCCTCCTCTGCCCTCTTGACGTCAGATCATCTTAGCTGGGTTGCGTATTGGGCACTCTCTTCTTAGCCATCGTCCTTAGTTTAGAGGTGATCACTTACCACTTTGTACTCATTATCCTGAGTCTCTGACGGTTCACAATGCACTTTTCTTAACCACTTATGTTCTCATTTACGTTTGCCGTCTACGTTATCAGGCGTGCCGCGGGCTATCGACCGTGTTTTACTCTCGATCTGTTGTAGCGATATGGCGAAGGACATTTAATCTTCAGTGTAGCACCTCCATTGTCTCTATGGTGTATTTTATAGACCTTTATCAGTCTTTGTTTTTAAGCTGTCTTTTCCTCCATCAATTGAGTTTACCGTTTAGTCGTTTTAACCCCTTTTTCATCTTCGTGTTCTACAGTTCTGACGTTGGCACGAAAGAACAAAATCTTTGCGCCTTACAACAAAAAACAGCAAGCCACCTGGAATGACAGAAGCCATTTGTTCAGAGCCCCGGTGTTCCTAGGACAGGCACCTGCTCCTTGGCGTGGACGGCGTCAACAAATTGCGTATATGTTGTGCTCCCTGCGTCGTCAGAGGTGGCGTTTCACTAATGTTAGCTGCAAGCCTCCGTTTTCAGAAGTACTGTCAGTGCAGACAAATTATATGTGAGGACGTCTTCCGTATTTTAACAAATTTTACTCGTTCTTATTATCCAATCAGCAACGTAACCAAATTTCTTAGATATTATTTCTGGCACATCCACGATGTGAAGTGTAAGTACCATTGGGACTAATATTGCACCTTCATGTGAGCCATTGAGGAGGAATTCCTAGCTACTGATTGTATTTACTACAGTGACCTGGTATCATGTCACAAAACTTGCTTTCAAGATTCTTTAACCTTTTGAATTGGGATTTCATTACCACTTCATACATTAGGCCCAGTCTCCCGATGATACCCTAGGCTTCAAACAAATTAATAAAAGCCAAAGATGTAGGCATCATCTTCTGAAAGTTTGCATCAGTATGAGATGTCCAAAACTTAGCATGCACTGTTTCGTCTGGGGGCAAAAGCTGGCTGGCTGTCCATTTGTTTGACCAATCCCTATTACCAGTTCGCGTTCCAGAAGTCTATAGAAAGGGGCGATAAAGTTAGAGAGCGTTGCTGCTGCGTGCCTGGAACACTCGGTAGAGCGTTTGAACAATAAAACTGTGTACTGATAATAAAATTCTTGGCAGATTAAAGGCTAAGGTCCTGAGTAGTTGTAACTTCTAGAGTTTCTAATATATCTTGTCTCAGCTTCGAATATATTCTTTGAATATTCTCAGGGTACATGCATCTTCGCTGTTACAGTAACCGCCCTCAAAAAGCTGTTGCCGTTATCGGCAGAAATAACTGAATGGTATGACTTCGTGTAAAACGATGAATGCCTGTATTCAATTCCTGTTTGTAGGTACCCTTTGCAACATAGGAATTAACATCATCAATGGGATTGTTCCTCCGATTCCTGCTGGAGCGAGACAGTATTGAAAATGAGGGAAATCTGACAAAATTTTGAGTTGTGACAAAGCTATGGTTCCCATCAGCAGTGCCAAACGTGAGTTTGTGCCGTTCTCCAATTCCAAGCTACTTAACTGAATGCAACCGTCTTCAGCATTGCAAACAAAATGTATGTCGTTTTTCTACCGCCTACTTAACGAATGTTTGAATAACATGTCGACCAAGGAAAGAGATTAGTTCGTCAGTTTAGGTGGTAACGTAATAGTGTCGTGAGTTGTTTAGCAGGTAACCATTTCTATTTTAGTACAGACGTGTTGCCTGCCTACTCGGTGAGCATCGTGTATGTCGCACCAACAGTATCGTGTCACACCATTTTCTCTTGTATAGCGTAGTTGATTTCCGTTATCTGAACGACTTCCCTGTGGGACATATCATTGCTTTTGAACAGCATGTTCTGTAGAATTTCTGCTAACGTTCTCGACGTTCATTTGACATAAACACCTACTCCCATTCTCCTAGAGATGTGGCCCTACAAAAGGAGCTTTTTATGTACTGATTCGTTCCCTCTCTGTCCAGTAAGGTCTTGGAATACATTAAGAAGACGTACAGCCATTGTCTGGCAGACAGTTGTTGCTCTACTAGCACCACGCGGTGGTCACATGTGGGACACGTTCAGGGAACACCTACGGATGTGAAGCTAAATAGACCCCTGAAACAGCTGTCAATTGTAAAACTAGAAAGCTTCTTACCTTACATAAGGAGTCTGTTCACATGATGCGCAAGAGGGGTAGCATAAGGGGTGAGAGACAATGAATGCCAGTTATGCAACCTGCTGTGAGGAGGTGGTAAGTATGCTGCTCTGTAACTTTTTAATCTCCCTCCCACTGAGCTGAAAAGCTCATGGAATATTACTTCAGAAGTGGACTACAGCATTCATTTATTTGGAGTTACACATGTGAAATGCTGAGTTGTTCAGACAATGGAGTCCTTGATAGCAACACATTAGAGAACTAAATGTATCGAGAAGCAAATCAGTTTAGCCAACTGAGAATACGCGAAACAGATTCTTGAACTTAGTTTACACACAAGTTTACTCACTTCACTAAGCAGTGAAGATAGTATGAGGAAGAGAAAAGGTGGCCCAGAAGATAATTAGGTTTCTTTTCATAGAGTGCACAGAAACAACGTAAGCGGTTTTTGTGACCGTTTCGTCTCCAATATGAGAGACGTTTTGATGTAAAGGCTGCTGATCTCACTTTTGCTCAGTTGAATGAACGCCATGTTCCCAGCGTAGTTGGAAGCTGGCGCAAATGCCCAGGAACGTGGTGCTACCAACTCACCTGCTGGCTGTTGACTGTCTTTGTGTTAATCTGGCTTCTCGTGACTTCATATAAATTGTGTAATAGCTGTCAACTACTCCTTAGCCAGCCCAAGCAAAGGAATTCAGCATACCAAGTGGTATATGGAGCCTGCACTGGGTCTTAAAACGCAGAGTAACACTCAAAAACGCTTAGTTTTAATAACCATTACTTTCCAAATTTTTTTACGTCAAAGTAGACTAATGAAGAGCATGAAGTTGAAAGGATTCGCAAGAACCATACATTTAATTAACATAGATCCTTCAAATATTGCAAATTCTTGGAACACTGAGACAACTTTTTTTTAAATCAGAAAATAATCGTGCAAACAGTCAGTGAGTGAAACAGACATGCAGGCCACTTAACAATGGGGAATGAATTAAAATCTCAACACTATTTACACACCTTGGACCTAAGGGAATATTGAAATGTATGGTGCAGCAAATGCAATAATAAAGATTTGAAAGACAGGAAAAAACTAGGTTTAACAGAATGCAACGTAGCTTCCCCTGACGAAACCTTGGCCAACCCAAGCTGCCACAGTCCACTGTGCTACTAACAGCCGTTAACCTCCGGTTGGTAGCAACTGACGTCACATTTCAGACGACAACATTTACTGGACATCAAATGCCCATCCAAGCACACGTCACACACATTTTACACAGTCTCAAATCAACCATAATTAGTTTCTGGAAGCCAGCATCGTAAAATTGATAGCCATAGCAAGGACACTCACAAGATAACTATGACAGCATAACGGTGGTATCCTCAATTTCAAATTCATTCCGAATTACTAATCACATGGCTATCTCCATCAGTTAATCACATTCTGCTACGATCTTTACGTAAATCCACATCTCTATACAGGTACGTCAAACCCATCAAAGGTTGGCAGCAGTGCTTCAGTAACCTTCCATTGAATATAACTAGTGAGAACCTATGTTTAACGTACTGTCGTGTTTTCTGTCCATGTGTTAATGAAATAATAATAGGTTTCATTACAACACTTGTCACACACAATGCCATGTGCTGCATATGACAGATGAGGAGTGTTCCGTAAAACTTGGGAAGGTTCTTGTGAGATGACAAACGTCTTAGGTTAAGTCACAGTCAGTATCTTAATACTGCCACGATCAGCGGAAGTAAATTGACCCACGGAAGTGCTGCTCCTTCTCCTACCCAAGTTTTGAGCCACCAAAATGCAAGACGTCTTCAATCACGATGGAAGTATAGAAATATATAGGGATGTGTAAGCTGATGTAAAGAATTAATCGTTAGCCACCAACAAGTAACATATTACTTCTGTAGGGAAGTCCATTCTCCTCTGCCTAAATCCACTATTGTAAGAAGTCTTACCATGCAAGTAAGGACATCACTCCAGTTAAGCACTGCCGTATCAGCAGAATCAAGGCAGCGCCATTCATCAGACAATTACTTTAAATGTGCTATCACTGCCCGTATATTGCAGATATCATTGTCTTGCCCCACCAGCCTCCACCCTCCCAGGGGGTCAATAAGTCTTTTGTGAATACATGCGTGGCGAGCATTGGGCCCCGAGCCATTGCAGCCTTCTTTCTCTCCAGGGCTGCATTTCCTTTCCCTTCCCCTCCTTTCCCCTCCTTGCTCCTTTCCCCTCGCCCTCTCCTCTCCCTCTGTTGGTGTCCTTGCTTATGTTGGCCCCTGCTATCATCCTGGTTCTGTTGGTTGTACAATTCGGCTTTGTTCCATAATCATTTCCTTCTTTTGGCATTCCTTGGTCCCCCCTCTGGGGTTTGACCTCCGTTACAAAATTTCTCCTCCATAGTGTGAACCATTTGGGGAAAAGCACTTTACCTAGTGTCTCCGACGTGCGCCCTCCTAGTACGTTCTACCTTCTCTTTCATGTCGTTGTCTGACACTAGGGTGCATAGCAAGCACAGTAGCCAGCCCATGTGGTGGGGTCGCTATATACCCTTTTTGTTGAGCCCCCTGAACACACAGCTCAGGTATCAGAAGTGTGATCCCTGTGACATCCTCATGCATGCCTTGGAGTGGTTGCTCGTCATCCTGGAGCATCGGAACTCCTGGCAATGGACGCGGTGCCAGACGGCCATTGCTGTGGCTAGGTGGCGTCCGTGAAGAGAGCCCCTGATCGGAGGGGATGGTATCAGGGCGGACGCTATGCAAATGAAACGCATACGGGTCCTGAACTCTGGCCGTTCTTCTGCGGCCATGTCTCCGTGTGGAACTGATTCCTCAAGTGCTGCTTCTCTTGTCCCTTCGGCCTTCCCTTCCGTGGCTACCCCTGGGAAGAGGGTCAGGCCCGTCAGCTAGGGGCAAAACCTTTCCCCCATTATCTAGTTTGCACTAGGACTGATGGAGATACTTTCACCAATACCAAACCTTTATTCTTTGTGGAACACACTGAAGACAAGTTTGGCGAAGTGGACTCCCTGAGCAAGATGCGGTCGGGTTTGGTGGGGGGTAATGGACACAGCAATTGTGCCAAGCTGGATACAGGCACGTAGGGCTGCAGACTGGGCAGCTAAAGCAGTTTTTATCAGCAACAGTCTCTAAATATGGTACAAGGTGTGGTTTTAACAGGGACCTCATACTTCAAACTGATGAGGAACTTCAGGACAATCTCGGATGGCGTGGTGTTTACTTGGTTCAGCGTGCTCAGAAGGGTCCTAAAGACAATCGTATTGATACTGGTGCCTTTATTCTGGCCTCTGAAAGAGATACCCTCCCTGAGATAGTTAAGATTATGGTGTATCGATGTGATGGGAAGCCGTACATCCCACCTCCTATGAGGTGTTTTAAGTGCTTGCGTTTTGGACACGTCTTCCCGCTGCTCACAGGCACCTCTCTATTGCGACTGTGGACGTCCACTCCATGAGAGGAGTGCCTGTGTTCCCCCTCCTGTGTGTGTAAATTGTCACAGCAGTCATTCTCCACATTCACCAGATTGCCCAGTATATAAGAAGAAAGTCACTCGATCGTTTAACCTACACAGAGGGCACCTAAGAAATATACATGATTTCACCCTGTGTCTGTGACATCTAGTTACGGCTTGGTTACATTTTCACCCCTTCCTCACCCTTCCTTACCCTCATCCTGGATCCCTCTTCCCCCCCCTCCCCTGCGGCTCCCACACCTTCTCCCCTGGGGCCTGCCCTCCCTCCCCAGCCAGAGAAGTGTTCCACTCCTTCGGCGTCTGCCGGTCAAGGGCGCCTCCCCAGGATGCCTCTTCCAGGCACCTTCCAGGCCAAAGGTTTGCTGCCCTGCAACGACCGAGAGAGCCGCGATCTTTTGGCCCCCAAGTCGCCCGGTCTCTTTCTGTTCCTGATCTTGCTGCAGCTGGCTCCTTTTTGCCACACAGCCCTCCTCGAGCGCAGCCTGAAAAGAAGAAGAAATATAAGTCCCGGGACAAAGAGCCTCTGGTGTCACCGGAGGTCCCTTCTCCGACTTCACAACCGGATTCTGACCTGTAGTTCATGGGTGTCGCCCCCTCGTTGTCGGTGATGGGTGGGGACCCTGCGGTATGACAGGATCCATTACAATTCCGTTGGAGAATCACAGAACGATGGTTTAAAGGGAGGCTGAACACGCTAAATCCAATCGTCGACTTCCAGAATTGAAATCCCTTCTTTTGTCCTACTATGCAGCTTGCGTGGTTCTCCAGGAATCTCATTTTACTGGTGCTCACTCACCGACCCTCCTTGTGTTCCGTGTTTTCTGTCGAAATCGGGTCGAACCCCTACGGGCTTCTGGTGGCATTTGTATGTTGGTCCGTACACACATTACTAGCACGTGGATTCCTCTTCAAACTACATTGGAAGCGGTTGCTGTTAGGGTCCACTTACTCTGCGCTCACAGTTTGCAATCTTTATCTCCCTCCTGAGAGGAGTCTTACACGTGCTACCTTAACTGCCCTTCCTCAGCAACTTCCTCCTCCTTTCCTCCTTTTTGGGGATTTTAATGCTCATCATCTATTGTGGGGCAGTGGTCTATAAGAAGACCTCGTCTAGATGGAAAGGCAGTTTATAGCAGACCACGACTTGTGCTTTCTTAATGATGGCTCTCCTACTCATTTCAGTGCCGGTCATGGTACGCTTTCTGCCATTGATCTTTCTCTTTCTTTTCCCTCTCTCCTGCCTTCATTACACTGGTCGCCACCTTTGTGATAGTGAACATTTCCCATTCATTATCTCGCTCCCTTCCCGCTCTCCGATGGACACATTACCTCGTTGGTATTTCCAACGTGCCGATTGGCCTCTATACACAGCACAGATCGTGTTTTCTCCCTCTTTGTCCGGTTGAATTGATGACATCCTACGTGACGCGTCTGACGCTATCGTTCATGTTGCTAGCCTTCCTGTCCACCGCTCATCTGGGCCATTTCGTCGCCGGCAAGTCCCATGGTGGGGTACAGCCATTGCCATTGCCATCCGTGATCGACGTTGAGCTTTGCAACACCTTAAGAGGCACCCATCCATAGCCAGCCTTGCTACTTTTAAACGCCTCCGCGCGAAAGCCCGGTATTTAATCAAACTGAGCAAGCGGATATGTTGGGAACGATTCGTTTCTTCCCATGGTTCTTCTGTCCCTCTGTCATGGGTATGGGCTACACTTCGCTCTCTCCAAAGATGCCATCGGCAGTCCAGCCTCCCAGGCCTTCACCTCCCAGATGGCCTTTGTACGGACCCATTAGCTTGTGCAGACTACCTTGCGACCCATTTTGCAGTGGCATCAGCATAAGCCTCCTATCCAGCGGCTTTCCTTCACCAAAAGCAGCAGCCTGATGCTTCCACCTTATGTTTCTCCCCTTGTGAGTCAGAAACTTAAAACAAACCTTTCACTGAATGGGAATTTATTTCTGCTCTATCTTCTTCTTATGATACGTCCTCTGGTCCAGATTTCATTCATAATCAAGTGCTTCACCATCTCAGTGCTCCACAACAGCAACATCTTCTTTGGGTGTTTAACCGTATCTGGCTCCAGGGTGACTTCCCTTCTCAGTGGAGGGATAGCATCATGGTTCCTGTCCTTAAGCCTGGTAAGAACCCGCTATCTGTTGACAGCTATCGGCCAATTAGTTTCACCAATGTTGTTTGTAAGTTATTTGAATGGATGGTAGCCCGTTGGCTCAATTGGGTCCTCGAATCTTGGGATCTATTGTCTCCTTACCAGTGTAACTTCCGAGAGGGACAATCTCCAATCGATCATTTTCTTCACTTGGAATCCACAGTTCGGCAGGCTTTTTCGGAGCGCCGACATTTGGTTGCAGTGTTTTTTGACCTTCGAATGGCCTATGACACGGCCTGGCGCCATCACATCTTACTTACCCTTCATCAGTGGGGTCTTTGGGGCCAACTACCGATTTTTATCGGTCATTCAGAGCTTGAGTTGGTACTGTTTTTAGTTCTCCACAGACCTAGACGACCAGTGTCCCACAGGGTTCTGTCTGGAGTGTCCTTCTTTTTCTCATTGTTGTCGATGGACCTGTGGCCTCTGCCAGTCCTTTGGTTGCCCCTGCCCTGTATGTGGATGATTTCTGCATTTGGGTTAGTTCCTCCTCGATGGCATCGTCAGAGCGGCAGCTCCAGGGAGCTATACAGCGTGCATCTGCATGGACCCTCTCACACAGGTTTCAATTCTCTCCTTCAAAATCGCGGGTGATCCACTTCTGTCGCCGTACTACGATCCACCCTGATCCAGAGCTCTATCTCGCTGCACAACGATTGCCTTTTGGTCCCACAGTTTCGTTTCCTGGGTCTTCTTTTCGACAACAAGCTCACTTGACTGCCACATATCAGACTCCTGAAGGTAGAATGTTTCTGTAAACTCAATTTCCTTCGCTTCCTTGCCCACTCCTATTGGGGTATGGACCGTTGCCTCCTTCTCCGTCTTTATCATGCTCTAGTTCTGTCTCGCTTGGACTATGGTTGACAAGTTTATGGTTGTTGCTCCTTCCACACTGCACATGCTGGATCCAGTCTACCATTGTGGTATCCGTTTATCAACAGGGCTAGTAGGGAAGGCGCTGGTGACCAGTCTCCTGGTTGAAGCTGGGATCCACCCCCCACTCTGTTCGGCGGTCCCAGCTTCTGGTGCCTTATGCACTCGTTATCCGTTCCTCTCCTACGCATCCTTCCTATTCTATCCTGTTCCCAGACCATGGACGTCGCCCACCCGACTCCCGACCACAGGCGGGTTTATCGGTTGGGCTCCGCCTTGCATCTCTTTGTCGTGTTTTCAGCTTCCTTCTTTGTCCTGTCTTCCTCGCTCCGTTCCCTCCACCCCCCCCCCCCCCCACCCCCCTCTTGGTTAGTTCCTCGGTCTCGAATTCGGATGGATCTCTGCCGTGGTCCGAAAGATTCCATCCCCCCTGGTGGTGTTCCTTTCCTTTTTCCGCCGAATTTTGTGGGAGTTTTGGGATGCTGTCGTTTTTTAGACTGATGGCTCTAAATCTACTGATCATGTTGGGTATGCCTTCACGTCCTCTATTGGAACGGAAAATCATCTGCTGCCATCTACATGTGGGGTGTTTACTGAGGAATTGATGGCAATTTCCCAGACTCTTACCTTCATTAAAGAGTCCCAACACAACCGCATTTTGTTATGTACGGACTCGATGAGTGGCCTTCTTGCTATTGACCGGTGTTTTTCGCGCCATCCCTTGGTCTCTGCCATTCATGACCATCTCGCTGATATTCACCGTGCTGCTTGTTCCATTGACTTTCTTTGGGTCCCTGGCCATGTTCTCATCTCGGGTACTGAGCTCGCTGTTCGTTTGGCTGGAGGTGCAGTCACTTACCACCCATTTTCTGTAACCCCTCCTGCAGACGATTTACGGCTCCACATCAAATCCCACTTCGCACAATCATGGGCCCATACTTGGTTCGCTACTCCTCTCTCTAATAAACTTCACGTGATTAAGGTGACCACAGGCCTGTGGCGTTCTTCCTTTCGCGTCTCCCGAAAGACTTCACCACACTGTGTCATCTCCGCATTCGCCATACCATGCTGACCCATGGTTTTCTTTTGCGTCATGAGCCACCCCCACTTTGTGGTTGTGGAGCCTTCCAGTAAGTTGCCCATATTTTGTTTGAATGCCCCCTTCTTTTGGCTCTGCGTGCTAAGTACAGACTGCCCCACACTTTACCTTTGATGTTGGCTGACGATTCCCGGATGGTCTCTCTGGTTTTCGGTTTTCTCCAGGAAAGTGGATTTTATTCTCAGTTTTAAGGTATTGGGGCAGGGCGGTGAGTGTTTGTGTGTCTCCCACTGTAAGCCATGTTTGGAGATTCCAGACTCATCTCCCTGACAGAGATAATCATTTCTTGCCCTTTTACTCAAACCAATCCTTTAAAAAAAAGGTAAAACAGTCTCCTTTTACCATAGGTTGCACATCTTAAGTCACAGGTGGTCTTGCCTATGCTGCTTCAGCATAGCGTTGGGTTTGTTCTCTTGCCAACTTGCCTCATTTTGTTTTTTACGATTTACAACATGACTGCCCTGTTACGTTTTTGCCTTCTTCCCTTTTATTGTTCTGACTTTCCTCAGATGTCCCATTAGCGGAATGGACCCTATTTGAAACAATTGACTGATGACCTTGCTGTTTGGTCCCTTAAACCTCAAACAACCAACTAACCAGTCTCCTCCACACGGCTCTCCTCTGATTCCCTTGGCGCCACCAGTGGAGATCAAGGAGGCTGTAATTTGCAGATTTGCCACTCAGTCGTAAAAGATGTGTCAGTATTCTGGTGCCATATGAAAACATGGTAAGTTTATTCTACTCCATTCACAACTGCATTAGATCATTGAAATAAATCAGAAAAGCATGGACCCAGGACTGAAGGCACTTTTTTCCCAATCACTATTCCACTGATCTTACTAAAAGTTGAATCTAGTGCTGCATGTCATGAATTTGGTTAATCATTCCTATTTGATAGCTTCCTGGTTCAACAGAAATGAATCTTGGATGTAAGATCATACCTATTTCTGAGTAAATCCAGACAATTTTATTTTCAGTGTTACATATATTTTCCTGCATCTTAAAAGATTACAACACACAAAGAAAAGGATTTGTCAGAAACGGTGAGAGGTCATCAGGCAGTGCAGATAAGGATGCACAACATACACTCACTTTCATAATGAGCACTTTGTTGCTTCCAACAAACATTAGACACAATTTCAAACCTCTAAATGCTGAACAACAGATATGTAAAATATTATCATTTGCAAAATACCAGAGATTCAAAGAAACCGCAGTGTATAAAACAGCTTTAAATAATTGTAATTGTAACTGATAACAATTAGAAACACAATAGTAAACTTTTCCTCCTAGTTTGTATTTGGCCATCTCCCATAGCATTTTCAAAGTTTGCTTGAGGTCCAATACATCCTGGCCTATGGAAACCATATTTCCAGTCAGAGAATTCAAACAAAAGTTTTCTAAAATCCATCATATTCATTTAAAATAAAGGCTTAAAACAACAAATGTATTAAATTTCTGCTTTGTGTCCTTTAGCTTTATCATTTTTCATGGGTTTTATTGCATGCTGTTGAAACTTTAAGAACACACAATCATAATATGGTACAACACTTGTTCCTGTCGTTATATGTAATAGGCCATAGTCAAGTACGAGGGTTGAGTGAAAAGTAATGCTCCACCTTCGTTAATTGGGTTTGGATGGCAATATCTTAATAAATCACATGTAGACATAGTCTGCAGAACGTGATCCTTAACTAAAAGTATTCACTTTTCCACATAATCAACACGAGCCAATTGGATAAATTTCTGCCAACAATGAACAAGTATTCTGAATCCATCACAGAAGAAGTCGACACTGTTCCTGAAACCAGTCTCACAGTTCTCTCAACGTATTCATCAGAAGCATAATGTTCCAGCAGATCGCCTTTCATTATCAAGAACAGATGGAAGTCAAATGGTGCTAAATCTGGACTGTATGGAGGATTCTGTATGGTTGTAACGTGCTGGGTTGTTTCCTCACCTGGGACACCACATGTAACGTGCCGGGACATGTCCTTATTTAGTAGTGTCATTTAAAGTTCACGTCACAATCGGATGTACCGGTACTGAAATATTTCCTCGCCCAGTGTTCTCGATCTAACTTGCTTTGCTTATTCAATTTTGTCTTCCCGGTAGCTACGTCTGTCTCACCTAAATCACACTGAAATTAAGAAGCCAGGATCCTAGGTTAAGTTTTCCAAAATCAAAAGTCAAGATTGTATTGATTGTTGAACATTTATGTCAACCACATGGCGATTTCTTTGTTCTCACTAGCACACAGAATATTCATGTGACCAGACCTCTTACACTTAATCGTCACATTAGGAAGGTTAAAGACTTCCAGTCTTTAACAAAGTTCACAGTCACAATTACCGAAAAAATTGACCAACTTGCTGCACTTTTGCTCCAAGAGAATCTGACCGAGAACTAACTAGAGCTGCACTAGCTCCGACCTTAAATAGACGAGCGCTTGAATGTTTGACTATTCTGTTAATATATTATAGTTTATAATTTCCCAGGGTTAAAATGATCCTTTCTAACTGGTTTTTAAGTTACCATGCAGTCTTATAGCTGAATTTGATCTATTAGCTCACTCGAATGTTACTTAATATATATTGCACAATATGTCATCGTCCATAACTGTTAATAGTATGCATTTCCAATAAAACTGATTACCTCATTGCTTTTAGAATATATACTAGAATGTACTGAAATAATAGGTTTTACTAGGGGAATTTTATTTAAACTATTTCTGAATTCTGTGCTATGAGGCTGAAGGCCACAGAATCTGTAGTCGGGATCTGAGTAGTGAAAATGAAAAAAAAAAAATTAAACGTTCATTGCTTAATTAGGTTACTGAAGTAGCGTAAGACCAAAGCAGGATAGCAGTGGGCAACCCTGCTTCGATACATGGTGGTGAGATTGTCCCTGAAATTCTTCTGTGGTTACACGTGAAGCAATAATGTGACCCACACATTCTTGTGAAATGCTGATTGTGCTTGAAATTTCTCTCTGACTGATAAGACGATCGTTCTGAATCAGTCATCGGTTTGCTTGTGAAACTCAGTGGTTGCTGTTCCAGGACATCCAACTCTGTCACGCCAGTCAGATGTTCTCGCATCAACACCTTTAAACTTACACGCCCAATGACGGACAGTACTCACATCAACACATTCACCATAAAATGCTTACATTCTCTGATGAATCTCCTTTGGAGTGACACATTCTGCTGTCAAGAATCAAATGACTACACGTTGCTTAAATGCATTGCCCTACCGTCTGTAGGGTTCCATACTTTACACTGTAACACTACAACACTACAACAGTTCAATGCTTAGGCTTCCTGCCACCTGGAGCTGTAGAGGAGAGGCTACAGAACAAGCCAGTACCTGCCACATACCAATGCTGTCAACAGTTGAAATGTTACGGAGGTGAAGGCATTACCTTTCAGTCAACCCTCGTACACAACATGTTAGTTTGAGCTTGGTTTCCTATTAATAACTGTAATATCTAGAGTGTTACCTGGAAAGTGTGTGCAGCTACAAAGTAATTCATTGTTACTCTAGCGCTTATGAGCCTCTCTCTGTAAGAGTGCTTGCATCACAAATGTGTGCTCTTAGTATAATATTTCCTTGTAGATATTTGTACACACTACTGTGATTCAGTTGCGAATAGTTTCCTTTATAATTAGTAATTGTGGAAAGAGAAATGTCACAAGCGCACTCAGTATGATCGGTAATACTGGTTGCCTGTTGTTGACTCCCCACACCTTGTCTCAAGTACGACTAATATGAACGATGTATGGTTACATTATTAAGGATTTATTGTTGTTGTGTGTTTTTTGTTAGTTTAATGTGATTATGCAGAAGCTTATAGAGAGATAGTTTTTGATACGATAGTTTGATATACACATTGCCATCTCTTCATATTATTATACTTCATAAATACTAGATGTAGTACTGCATCTACGTTCCTTGATGTAATTTAATTATATCTGACTCCAGTATGTTTAGAGAGTCAGCTGCTTATGACATGGGTGTTTTCTGCTTTCTACACGTTATGGTTTGTACACTGTTTTTATTACGTTTGTATGGCATGTATACATCATGTGCCCCCTGTACGTATGTTTGCCATTTGGTTGATTTTTTAAAATGCCTTTGTTGAACACAGCTTTGTTACTGTTATACATTCGTACAAACTTGACATAGGAGTGTTTTTACCTAATGTTATGTATTATGCACATTCACGCTCTTTGTTTGCATGATCTTCGAACTGTTAACTTCGACACTTCATATCTTAGCTGTGTACCTCACAGACAGTTTTTTACTTTAGAATTCCAACACTACGTTCACTGTTTCATATATTTTCATTATGATAATCGTTTTCCGTGTACGATGAAAGGTATGAATTCTGATCATATGATGGTAATTTTCTCGAAAAGAAACTCTATTTAGTAATCTTACTGGGTCCTCTGTTCAGTTTCGATGTCAGATTGCTGGCCAGATTGGCCAAGCGGTTCTAGGCGCTACAGTTTGGAACCGCGCGACTGCTACTGTCGCAGTTCTAATTCTGCCTTGGGCCTGGATGTCCTTAGGTTAGTTAGGTTTAAGTAGCTCTAAGGTCTAGGGGACTGATGATCTCAGAAGTTAAGTCCCATATTGCTCAGAGCCATTTGAACCATTTTGATGTTAGATTCCATTTCCTTCTGTTTGGTCTTTTACATAAATGGTAAATGACCAAAACCAGTCATAATAAAAAGTAACCTCTCACTACACTTACCTCTCTGTGAAAGGAATTATTAGTTGAAGCCATAGTGTTCGCAGTTAAATTTTTCTGTTACCATAATCATACGACCTTAAAGCTTTTTAAAAAACTGGCTCAGAGCACTATGGGACTTAACATCTGACGTCATCAGTTCCCTAGACATAGAACTATTTAAACCTAACTAACGTAAGGGCAGCACACACATCCATGCCCGAGGCAGGATTCGAACCTGTGACTGTAGCAGCAGCATGGTTCCAGACTAAAGCGCCTAGAACTGCTCGGCCACAACGGCCGGCCACTGTTATTCACATATGTATTCAACAATTCGTGTAAAATTACTTTTTGGATTAATTTACAGTCTTAAAACTGCAGGTGTAGACTCCAAATTCCAGTTTCAAAGTAATTAATGAAATTGGTGTTTGTGTGCTTGGAGATGGTTTCGTTATCCATACTCTCTCCCCAAAATAGTTGTATTCCACAAATATATCTTAGTTGAAGTTTGTACTATTAGTCTTTGAAATTAGTTCGCTTTGAAAGGAAACATAGTTTCGGTAATGGCAATCGGAAGTCCCTATTAGTGTTGGTTCTTGCAAGCACTGTAAAAAAAGTCTGGTACAAACATTTGCAACGATCAGAACTACATGTGGTTCAGTTAGATGATGCAGTGTCATGTTTAGTACTTCCAATGTGGATGGAACAATATTTTCAGATTAATACTACACGAGATTGTAGATGGCTGATGTAGAAATGTTAATTACTCTTCATGTAACATACAGCTATTACTTACTTTGCATGCTCCACAATTTTAAAATGTTATTGCTCACTTAACCGGCATCCTTAACAAAGGATGTGTTACATCTAGCTGATTATCCTGAAGGATGTATATTATACCTTCTCTTACAGGTGCTTACAATGTCGATTGACTTGTATATTGTGTTAAGTGTATCTTAGGCAGAAGTTTGAACAGCTAACTATATCTTGACTCTCTGTTGTTACTAGATCAGTTATGGTTTTCACACTACAGAGTGTGGTTCTGAAGTAAAAGGACAGAATTTAAATCATAACATTTTATTGTCTACTGTTCTTCACATTGTTAAATGCTCTTCTGTTGCTGTTTGATATAATGCGTACTATTATGCATTTATTGTTATACAGGGTGTTACAAAAAGGTACGGCCAAATTTTCAGGAAACATTCCTCACACACAAATAAAGGGAAGATGATGTTATGTCGACATGTGTCCAGAAACGCTTAATTTCCATGTAAGAGCTCATTTTAGTTTCGCCATTATGTATTGATTCACCGCCATGATTTCATACGGGATACTACACGTGCTGCTAGAACATGTGCCTTTACAAGTACGACACAACATGTGGTTCATGCACGATGGAGCTCCTGCAGATTTCAGTAGAAGTGTTCGTATGCTTCTCAACAACAGATTCAGTTACCGATGGATTGGTAGAGGCGGACCAATTCCATGGCCTCCACGCTCTCCTGACCTCAACCCTCTTGACTCTCATTTATGGGGGCATTTGAAAGCTCTGGTCTACGCAACTCCGCCAAATGTAGAGACTCTTCGTGCTCGCATTGTGGACGTCTGTGATACAATACGCCATTCTCCAGAGCTGCATCAGAGCATCAGGGATTCCATGCGATGGAGGGTGGATGCATGTTTCCTAGCTAACGGAAGATATTTTGAACATTTCCTGTAACAAAGTGTTTGAAGTCACGCTGGTACGTGCTGTTGCTGTGTTTCCATTCCATGATTAATGTGATTTGAAGAGAAGTAATAAAATGAGCTATAACATGGAAAGTAAGCGTTTCCAGACACAAAGAAAGTAAATATGTTACGTGGACATGTGTGTGAGGAATGTTTCCTGAAAGTTTGGCCATACCTTTTTGTTAACACCCTGTATATGTGGACTGATAATGTGTGCTCTACATTTTGGGGGACATCATACATACTGTTAACATATTTTTAAATAATAGCCAATAATGCTAACTGAAATTAAGCTTGTAAATTGGATTTTTTAAACATTTTAATTAGTAAAACCCATTACTTCCTCTATAAGTCTTATAAAAATACATGGGGACTTTCGAAAAAGAAATTTATTCTGTTCTATAATCTACATATTAAAAAGTCTATATATTTTGTCTTGGTTGAAGTCAGTCGTTATCTGAACATGCATGGGCTATCATCATGACAATAAATTCCACTGCAAAGTATTTCAACTGACAGACATATCAGCTCTCTTAAAGATTAGCTTTGTGCTGAACATGTAGTGTGTTATTGCTGTATGATGCTTTCCTATAGATACACAATAACTATCTAAGTTAGTATTTTAGACAAAGATTGTAACATTTCAGTGGAACAATTTCAATTTAATTATGAGGAATTTTAACTTCTGTACCAGATCAAACAATATGTGTAATTATTTCCACTATTATTAAAATGAGGAAAATACTTTCATGCCAAGCAGCTTTAATTATTAGCTAAGGAGTGACCTGTGTGTACCAGTTAAACAGTTTTCAATGTCTAATTGAATGGTACATGTAACAAATCTCTATGATGTGTCCACATGTAAAAATTATATTTATTCAGTAAGTGCTGTTCCTGTTAAAAGCACTTTCCTGTCAGTGCATAGAAAATAATGTTTATTACTTACGGTTTGCTTGCATGTATTGAGTGTACTATGCATTAAGTAACAATTCACAAATCTTCCTTCTCTTTGTGTCAAATAGCCTTAGATGACCTAGCGCTCTGACACCACTTCCACTAACTTTGACTTTTGGTTTCCTTTCCTGTCGGCCTCTCTTGGTCAACTCTTGATTTTTCGACCCCAACGGTATTAGGTTGCGAGCCCGAGGGTGTCCCTCATTCTCTTTCTCTAATCTTACATTCCATATGGAGGAGAGCCTCCATAGATGTGAAGTCAGCCCTGCTAGGAATGCCAACCTGTAAGACAAAATGTCGCCCTCCAAACTGAGGGTAATATGACAATACTGGTAATCTGTGCTAGAATCGTAGTACTCACAAGCTTCAGAACAAGCCCCAGATATGAAGGTTGATGAAAAGATGGCGAGATCATACCATAATGGGTGTGTAGACATCATGCACCCTCTACTACTATCATTTGGGAACAATGTGGCCTGTGGTTGATGACGTCCCTCTGTATCAAAACTGAAGGAGTTGAGACATAAACCACATAAAATGGTAACAGTTGCTGCATTTGTATCATCGCCAAAAGAAGTAAATGAGAATAATGGTAACCCCCTCCAGGAGCCATTACTAGAGGGACAATCCTAGAGAGAAGCTTAGCACTTCAACACTGCACCGAGAGAAATGAACAAATGAGACAGATGAGGTTGGTGTTCCAAAATTACTGAGACGTTATGCACTGGGTTGGTCATTACTGAAGGATAGAACTAAAGTTATGTTGCTGGTGCGAAATGTGAAGACTGAAGTGAAAGTGCTTCCTCAATTTCAGCAACAGTGCCCCACAATGTTTCGACAGTTACTTCAACCTAAAACAGTTCATTGCACAGCATCTCAAAAAATGTAATGTTCCCGATTGTCAGTCACCCCAGATCTAACGGATGTCTGCACTAATAGTCTTCATTTGGAACCTGGTGACCACTACTAGGAGAAATACGACAGTTACTGAAGAAGACGGTTCTGCATCTTTAACAGGAAGATGACATGATGTACAGTCAGCTTGATAAGGGGCCTGAAGAATCTTCACCTGCTGTTTTCTATTTGGAAGAGGGACATAAGATGCCTGTAGGCCAACATCATTCCACAAAACTTAAAATTCTGACAAATAAGCTCTACCTGCCAACCAGCCAGCACGTTTCTTCCTGTTGTGTACTTGTCTCACCTTTGCTGGAAAGTCCAGCATAAGAGCCAAGAAACCAATATACACAGAGCAGTTGACGACGACTGCCTGTGGCTACATGTTGTGAGATTCTGACATGCTTGTACCTCAGTAACTCGGAACACATCGTTGCATCTCAGAATCTTCAGCTGAATGCAATTTTAAATACCAGTGCACTGCTACTTTCATCTGGCGTGGAAGTGGACAGCTTAGAATGAATAAAGTGCGAGATGCCAATCTTAGTAGATGTACCATCCCGATGTTTCACGGACGAATTTGTGAGATGTGGTAGTACTGTGGGTGCTCTATAAAATGTCAAAGGACAGTGGTAACTCTATGGGTCGCTGTTCCTAAGTTGGCCTGTCTCTGGCTTTACATCAGAACATTTCTTGAGGGAGATAGGATAACCGGAAGAGTGCAATGTGCTACGTGGCACAAGAAACTGCCACCTGTTCTCCAATATCTGTGTTGACTTCGCACTGAACTACAGCAACAAAGAAGACCATCCAGAACTTGGGATATAAGGTAACAAGGTACAAAGAAACATGTTATTGTGAGGAGAAAATTGTGTCCCAGTCACTTCTGTTAACCTGGCTTCAGTGTAACGTCAGCCACAGTTCCCACAGGTGTGATGCGCTGTTGCAACATTAGTTCTGACGAGGAGTAGTACACAAGTATCTCATGAGCAAGGGCAGTATTGGAAAAAAGAGCCTGTTGGTTGTTTCACTTCATGTATTCTTCACAAGCTGTTTATGTATGTGCCTCGCCTGCAGCGTTGCTATTACCTTTTTTCTTATTCATTGTATTTAATCATACAATACAGTGTAAATAAATGTTAGCTGAGCATTATTCTCTACATCTGTTCTGCACCACGTAGGAAATGGTTAACATTTCAAGAAAGATGACTTCGTTGTGTGTAATGTGCATATTGAAATGAATGCACTGGATAAGTGAGGTAAATTGGCATCTATAAGATAACAAAACCCATGAATATTTTGCAAATAATAAGTGGCAGAATTCCATGATTTATGAATTAAATGTACTGAAAGTAATTTAGCACCATTTTGGCTATTTACTTATGAGCAATAAACTGTTCAGCGTTTTTGACTATATAACATGTTCAGTGCTGATAAATACATTAATAGAACAACGTTTAACAGCTTGGTATCGTCCTTTTACTACAAAATACATCTATATTTACTGTGCAGCTACCTTGGTGTGTTTATTTCGCACCGAAAGGGGTTTTATGCAGTCTGTGCAGCAGAACTTTGGTTTTTGTGTGTGTGTGTACTTTCTGTTACTGTGTCTTTCATTGTCATATTTGGGTGGCCAATGATAAACTTAACAGACGACAGCGCTAGTGGAATAATGACGTTTCTTTAATACAGTAATTTATATGAATTTAGAGCTCCTGTGTAATACTTCATTGTAACGTGATAATTAAGAGACTTGGATAAAATTCGTTATTGCAGTTATCTGCTCATTTTTTAGTTACAAAAATTGTATCCTGGAATGTGAACATCCACCGTAATGCACTCGTTAGTTTTATCACTACAGTCAAGAGACTTGTTATAATGCCAAGCTATACAAGAACTGAAGACTTGCAGTTTTGAGTGTATACATCAGTTACATTGAAGTAAACTATGAACAGCTTCTCATAAATTGAGACTGCCAATTTAGATGTTGCATCTGTTCAGTAAGGATGTCTTACTGTTCATTGTTTTATGCACTGCAGGTGATGTGAATTAACTTTGTCTCCTCGCCACCACAAACAAGATACAAAATCTGCAGTTTGCTCTCGCTGTTGTCCGTGTCCAGTGTGTTTCACAATTCCTAACACAGGCCTTCATGGTTTGTAGAGGAGACTTTGTACATTTCTGGACATGAGCTCATTACCAAAACTTCGTCTACTAAGCTTTCTATCAAAAAGTGTAACAGGAAACGTGAAATGCCCTGCATTTATTAGTGATCAGATTGATGGCAGATGCTTTGCACAGTTTATTGAGCGTCAGTATGAAAGTGTCTTATATATCTAGTTTTGCAGCATCTGCTACTATGTAGCAAGTGGAATTACGTCCAATTATTACACACAAAATTATGAAGTTAACGTCTAATTGCTATGTTTCTTCCAGTGTTACCAGTTGGGGTCTTTGGAAGTTCATTGTTCATTGGAAAGTTAACATAGCTAACGTAATGAACTAAGTTTGGAGAGTTGTAAATGATGGGGTTTTTGTTGGAGAGAAATTTTGCGTGAATAAACTTCCTTCCACTTCACAAGCTTTCCTTCAATCTTCCTTAATGAACATCAGTGTGCAGTAATAGAAATACATTGTTATTCTATGATGCCCATAAAATTCTCTGGTAATATTTCTACAATGAAACCTGGACAAAGTCTGTAAAATTAATAGCAAAGTTCCCCATGCGAATTAAACCAATGACTTTACGGCTTATGGATGTGAACAATACAATTAGTTTCTTCACAGTAGTATGAACACTCTGATAATATTTAAGAACGAAGTGATGAATTATGCAAATACTGGTTTGCAAGACACTTTAATTCTCTCATAAAGAACAAAGAAGTTTGTTAAAAGTTACTATGTGGGGCTATGTAATTTTGAATGTAAAAGACACAGGTCTTAAAAATGTACGAGTGTAACTTGAATTTCTAAAGATTCCCACGCATGAGAGTAGAGGACTCATCACTCTGTAAATTGTGTTAATTGACTTGAAACATGTAAAAACGAAAAGTTCTGGACAGTTTTGAAGTTGAGTGTCAAGTTTGGAAGTTGGTAAGCGCTCTTTCGCAACAATGAATGGATAAAGTCCATGTATACGCACACAATCTACGGGGAGTCGAAAAGCACTTGGTTCCTCAAGTTCCTAACTATTTGTGTTATTCCGTTGAACTTCCACTATATTACACATCTAAATGAGTAAATTATGGCTTTATGAATGTCTGAATTTGGTCAATTATGTGAGATAATAATTATAAAATTTCTGTTGTCCTTGGAAGCTGTAATGTAGGCAACCTGAAATTGATAACCATCCCAGAGCCCGGTACCAGTGTCGCCATCTTAGTGACAACCAGGGACATGGAAGACATGATTGAATACCAGTTACAGGAACAATTGTTATAATCGTTGTAACCAAAGTGCTCACATAACAAGAAGGCAAAGTCAGATTTACAGTATGCTCTGACTGCCTGCATAGTGACTTTAACATATTGAACCTTGAGTTACTGGCACTGCGTTTTCACTTGTTACTTCAATGTTTTTATTAGACCAGCTACTGGCTACAGATGTCACCCCCCCCCCCCCTCCCCAGTCAAATGTATGTATTCATTCATGTAATAGGTTGTCACCCCTACACTGACATTTTTTTAGTATACCAGCAGTTTAAAAATGCTCCCCTGAGAACAAACAGGTGAAAATGTTTCTCTGTAAAACAATGACAGAAAAGTGGGGAACCAGCTGCACAGTCTCATTTTCGTTTCTTCATCAAACATTTTGGCGCATGAACGTACGCTGTTGTAACATGGAACATTGCACATCTTTTATCCAATCTCTCTGAGTTAAGTATTCATACTCCACCAAAATGGGGAACAAAAAGATGGCTATAGGGGTGTGGAAAACATGAAAATAATTCCCCCTACCACCCCCCCTACCCCCCACCGTGACGATGCCTGGAAAAATCTAGGCTCCACTCACTCTCTGCAGCGGTCTCCACCAGTTATCTCTACCACTGCCACTGTCGCCTCTGTTCCACAGTGTCTCTCTGCTACTCTCTCAATGCAAAAACGCGAATATGTTCTTCCTTAATTCAGTTCCATGCAGTCAGACCCAAAGGACAGCATGTGGCTAAAAGTTACCTTCCCCACTATGTCCAGTCGATACTCGACTCGTCTCAGGAATATAGCACTATTTCTAGGATCAATATTTTTTATAGCTGAATCCTTAATGGTCTCGACATTCACCTCGACCAAAACAGATTCATTGGGCTGTAGGACAGGTTCCCTGCATAGATCACGGAGCAGATCTCTATTCGATATGAAGGGTTCCCATTGAGAAACTCAGTTGCAGGACTGGTCTTCCACCCACAGTAACAACTTGACCAGTATATTGACCCTGTCGACGAGTGCTAATGAACAGGCTTCTGTGGTGTTTGCAATCATAGAACTTCGTGAAATCAACAGATTAAATCTAGTTCCTTACTGTGTCATCTGTTTTTCAGTGAATTACCAAAGAACGAAGATCTGATCTACTGTTCAGAACCTTGGCTGCAAACCTCTCTGAACTCATCAATTACTAATTTTCAAGAGTTGAGTTCTCTATACGAGCAGCTGGACAAGATGACGTATCTTAGACAAATGTGTGTTATTGTTGAGTGGCCCTCCTTAGTCAATCATCCTCGTTTATGGACTGCATAGATTAGCAGCGTTTTCCTTTCTGGTATTTCTTCTTTGGTCCTTACAATTATCTGCTGGTGTAGTCTGCTGCAAGTAAGTTTCTCACCTCCAGTCTGGATCAATTTGGCTTGTATTCTGTTTTCACCTGGGCTTCCCTTCTTAAGCTATTTGATTCGTTTGGAAATCATGCTGTGTGCATTGGGAAAGGGGGGGAGGGAGGAGGGACGACAGTGGTGTGGGTCAGCCGTAGTTAGAATGGAAATAGAATCCTACTTTGGTTTCATTACAATTGGAGATGGTAGAAGTACTCCTTCCATCTTCTGGCGATTTCAGTCGTTTGCAACTATTTTACATCTTCGACAATATCCTTTGTAGCCTGTGAACGTTATAAGCATTACTGTGACACTGTCTGCTCTCGCCTGTTTCTGCCTCCACGATGATGTCCTTGATATACTTCCTCTTCGCTCTTCTCAGTGTTGTCAGGGTAGCTCTTGAAGCCACCTCAAATTGTTCTTAATTCTGCACAAGATTTGTCTCCAGCAAACCCCTTCTCATGGTTTTCGGTCTCTGTTCAGAAGGAATTAAAGCTTGTAAATCATTACACACATAGAACTGGTCACGTTATTGTAAAACTCCAACAACAGCGAAAACTACTCCACCAACAACACCAACTCCATCAAACAACTCAAAAAAAGCACTTCGAACTTTATCTCAACGAGCAATGCAGGAAGAATGATTCACAGCTCTTCCTTTCGTCTGTCGCAGCCGTCAGCCTGATCACGTGACTCGCCAGCAGCGCCTCTCGTGGCGCCTCAACCACTGTCCGTCTGACAAATTGGTTGTGTGTCGGTATTTTGACCGACCGACCGACCAACTTTCACTGTCGGGCGCGACGCACCACTGGACAGCCGACCCAACAGATTGTGTCGAGTGTGCGTGATCGTGCCAACCGCCCGACTAAAATTCATGTTTTGTCACAGCCGACGGAATTAAATAGTATTCTAATATACATGTCGACGTCCGAGGAGAAGATACTTTAAGGACTGAGTTTTTAAAGAAATTTAAAGACTGCTGATGTATTTGCGGCACATCGTGCGAGGAGTATTAACAATAGAGATGCAAGAAATGAGGCACCTGTTTCATTTTTTAACGAATACATATTGGTTTCTCTTTATGCAACACGAGGTTAAGTCTGTCGACCTTCTTTCTCTTTTTAGGTTTTATTTCCGATACTTATCGGAAATGAAATCTAAAACTGAAGTATCGACATTCCATGGACGTTAATTCATAAAATGTACTTGCCTCACTGTTGTAAGTACTGAAAAATTCCAGCCTATATCCATGCCATCTGCCATGTAGTTTTTTTCAGTTCTAACAGTCGCTAAATGCTTCATTTCTTATTCATCTGTTGTATTTATTAGATGATGCGCGCCTCCACCATGTGTAATCTTTCTTCTTCGAATATGGGTCTCTGAAATTTACAGGTAATCTTGTTGTGCTACATCCACAAATAAATCAATAATGTTTTCACGAATGACTTTTGTTTTATTTATTTTGCTGTACCACGATGTATTTTCTCAGTCAACTATAAATCACGTTGCACATTTCAGGAACAACTTTAGTTAATAATTGTGGCAGCAGAAGAACACTGAATCTTACGTCTCCTGCCATTGGCGACAAATCGTAATATACGTAGCTAACAGTCTCTCCTCGAAGTTTACAACCTCTGTCAGCACTGCAGTATTTTCGCTTAAGAATGGTTTTATGATGTTCAGCTGTTTCGTAATGCACGATTCACCCGTTTTTGCTTTTGTGAAAAACCGAGCGGGATCCCATAGGGCAAACACAATGAACTAAACATAAAATAAAGAAACTACGACAGCAGGCCCGCATAGTAATCACAGAGTTTAGTCGGTCGGGACGTGTGTAGGCTGTCATGGAATTGGTCGTCTGTCAGCCAGTAAATTGGTGGGTGTGCAGGGGTGTTATATACGCCCTAATTAACGCAAATAAAGTTCATTTATACTCAAACTAATGACAAATGCGACTTCCCTGCTTTCCGACGCTGAGCTGCCTCTGCTTCCTTTGCCTCGTCTGACGATAGCCAACACAGCCGGATAAATGTTTTCGCTATGGCACCAATTTTAATTACTTGCTGATGAACAAAAGAATCGTTCGCAAAGTATGGCACACAGGTTTTTAGTGACGCCACATTCCGTGTGCAAATTGTGGTATCCATAGATATAGGCAAATATTAACTCCTATTTCGTAGCTGGAGGAGTAGCAGGTTAAAGTTTAACGTCCTGTTGACAACGAGGAGGAGCATATTCATGGAAGGATGGAGTAGGAAATCGGCCATGCCCTTTCAAGAGAACCAACATGGCATTCGCAGTAAATAGTTAAGGGAAATTACAGAAAACCTATACTTAACTGGCCGGACGCAGGTTTGCACTGTCAACCTCCCGAATACGAGTACATTTTGCTAACTACTGCGTTACCTTGCTCGATAATTTCATAGTAGTTTCGAGGAACGATCCTGAGCTTACAAACAAACCTCAACGAGAAATCGTGGTCAGCCGCTCAAGCGAACTTCCCTCAAGCATTGCCAGTAACTTCCCATTGGATGTCGCCAGTGATCTGTCGTAATTTTCGCATCGATATACTACATAATTGGTAAGGTATAGTATTGAAACACTTAAGTAAGAAACTTGTTACGAGATGTCGGAATCTGCTGCTTCGAAATCTAGTTTTTCGAGCTCTTTCTATCATTCAGTTACGAGGCCAGGTATCACTGTCTCTCGATCCTGATAGTAGTAACTTTCAGAGAATTCTGTGGTGAGAATCACCGTGTGAGCTGATACAAGAATATGGATTGTCCACAGCCACTTATGGAACTGCTCCTGCTGCCTTTATTGCGACTACATGTCTCCAACAGTTAGGCTTCGAAAATCAAGACAAGTTTTCAGTGGCAGCCTAAACTTCGTTGATTAGTTTCTATGTGGGCGACTTCATAGGCGAGTTAGATACGGAATCTGAAACTCAGAAACCCAGGTGACTAAGCTATCAGCTTCTGGATGGTTTCTACTGAGGAAATGGAACTTCAGTAGCCACAAGGTTGTGGAACAAATTCCAGTGCAGCACACAGAAACGTTTGTACCTTGTATTCTCATTGATGGAGAAGTAATAAAAACATTAGGAATCTTACGGTACCACAGCTCTTATCCTTTCCAGTGCCACTCGAAGCTGAAGAATCATCGGTGCTCAAAGATCGCCTGTCTACAACAGCACTCATTTTTGACCAACTAGGCCTTTTTGACCCATTAGTCACAAGATGGAACTGTTCTTGCAGCGCTTGTGTCAACTAAGCCTTGACTTGTATTAAGTCCTTCTATCCAACCTAGCTGATGAATGGAATGTCCTTTATATGTAACTGCCTTAACGAACTGATATTTTTATTAGCAGGCATGTCATTCCCTGTCCTCAATACGTTAAATTCGAAATTCCATGTTTCTGTGATGTTTCACAGTTGGCATATGATGCCTGTGTATACATCATATGTGTTCTTCCCAACAAC
Source organism: Schistocerca gregaria (assembly GCF_023897955.1). NCBI lineage: Eukaryota > Metazoa > Arthropoda > Insecta > Orthoptera > Acrididae > Schistocerca > Schistocerca gregaria. The sequence goes on from NW_026061710.1 coordinate 24,044,521, forward strand.
AAGATTGTAGTTTCATTGGCTGTGGCCGAATCTCGTTTAGCCCCTGTCACAGAACTATCTGTTCTGTGACTGGAATTATGAGATGCTTTTCGTCTTGCTCGGCTCATTCATAATTTGGCCAGTGACTTAGACATTGTAAACAGTAGTGATATCCATATTTGGACGGATTCTCCAATAGTTCTCAGCTGGCTGCAACGTAGTCTCACGGGAAAACCTTTGTTGTCAACAGAGTCTCTGAAATTCAGGAAATGAGTTGTTTCCAACTGGAGACACATCAAATCAGAAGACACTCCCACTGATTGCTTATCACGTGGCATCAGCGCAGCACATATGGATTCACTTTTGCAGTGGTGCTCTGCCCCATCATGGCTATTCAGTAGTGACCTGGACTACAGCACTTGTCCTTCACTTGTGATAGGAGATGCGCCAGAAAGGGGTGTAGGTGTCTTTGATGTCTGTTATTGAGCTTAATGCTGAATCGTAGTGTAAGTATTCCCCTTGAAAGGAAACTCAAAGGATTTTGGCTTATGCACTGAGGTTTGTTAACAATATAAGGCGGCAACAAACAGAGGATAACTGGGCCACTCACCCCACAGGAATACCAAAACGCTATCAAAAGAGCTTTTGGTATAGTTGGGGATTGCGCTCGTGAGATCGCATTGTTGAAGGCCAGTTACGCGGTTATAAGGCATATGACAGGAACCGTAGCGTCTATATCAGTGTCAGGTGGTGTTCATGTTTGTCCTAAACTCTCTAGTGAACCTGTGCCCTTTCAAATTCCTCTTCCCCCTGTGGGTCCAGGGCAAGAATAGGCCAATGGTATTCCTGCCCGTCCTAAGTGGCGACTAAAAAGAGTCCCTCTCCCTCAAGAGGGTAGATTGAGCCTGCATCCAGAAACGGTTCCACTACTTATATTTGTGGTCATTTGGTTTTTCACTTATTATGGTTTCTTCCTTCCTTTGTTTGGTTCCTTTCATTATCCTCCTCCCTCTTACTGTCTTCCCTCCTTCTCCTTCCCCCTCTTCCTCCTCCGTCCCCCTCTTCCTCCCCCCTCTTCCTTCCTCCTCTGCCTTCTCCCCCGCCCCTTCCTCCTCAGCCTTCTCCCCCGACATTCCTTCCTCCTCCACCTTACCCCATCCTTCCCCCCTACTTTTCCCTCCTTCCACCCCTGCACCCTTCCCCCATCCTTCCCCCCTCAGCCCCCTCCTCTGTTCCCCCCTCCCCCTCCTCCTTTCCCCCCTCCCCCTCCTTTCCCCCTCATTTCCCCACTCCTTCCCCACTCCTCCTCGTGCTCATCCTCCTTCCCCCTCCACCTCCTCCTCCTCCTCCTCCTCCACTTCCTCCTTCCCCCCTCCCCCTCCTCCTCTTCCTACTGATCCTCTTCCTTCCCCTCTCCCCCTCCACCTCTTCCTACTGATCCTCTTCCTTCCCCCCTCCTTCTCCGCTCCTTCTCCTGCTCCTCCTTCCCTGGCCTCCGCCTCGGCGTTTGAGACAGTCTGCCCTCTCTCTCCCTCTCTCCCTACATTTTCCTCTCCTTCTTTCCTCCCTGTGTGCCTGAAGGCCGACCCACACGTTCACACGCGTATTCGGTGACGGGGTAACGCGTAATTCACCGCGCTGGGTAGACAAGTAAGGCACGCACATACCCCCTGGTATAGGCCGGGCCCAGGGAAACCTTCCGACCATGCCTATTGTTCCCTCTGTCCGTTTCTTGGGAGGTGTGACATGAGGTGGGAGTGCCCTTTGAGAGGGTCCCCACAAGGAAGGAACGCGCCATTGGAGACGTTGGCAATCATAAGGGGATTACTCCGCAATGGATATCTCTTCTTCTCTCTCGACTTCTGCCAAAAAACGGAAACTTGACCAGCCACCAGTTACAAAAGTACTACCGCCTGCCACAAAGTTCCTCGTAGTTTCTAGATCTGTGGATGTACAAGATTTTTCATCTTTCAACCCTTTAGTTGTCCAGAAGAGCGTAGATGCCAAAGCTGGATGTGTAAAATCTTGTACCAGGATGCGTAACGGTACCCTGTTACTAGAAACTGAGAGCACCTTCCAGGCACAAAAACTGCTTCGGGCCACACTCCTAAACGTTCCCTGTCTGGGTGGAGGCTCACCGCACTTTAAATTCGTCTCATGGTGTGGTATACACTAGATCGACGGACTGACTGACGAGATTCAGTATTTCCTCGCTGAGCAGGGCATGACGGCTGTCCATAGGGTCATGGAAAAGGTCAACAATGACCTTGTACCAACCCGAACACTTTTCTTGACCATTGATAGTGTTCAACAGCTGCTGTGCATCAGAGCGGGCTACGAGGTTATTTCTTTTCGCCCCAAAGTCCCGACACCTACGCGCTGCTACCAGTGTAAGCGTTTTAATCACACTCGCCAGTCTTGTTTTAACGCGGCTAAATGTCACTTGTGGCAGGGATGTCCATGAGGGTGACCGTCCACCTCCATCTCATCATTCTGTGAACTGTCAAGAGTGACCATGCAGCATCCTCCCACGACTGTCCCATCTACAAGGAAGAACGCTGTATACAGGAAATTCGGGTCAAAGAGAAACTATCCACCTCAGCTCCTCGCAAGCTATTTGCTATTAGGAAGCCCACGCTGCTGCCAGCGGGGAAATATAGTACCGTCCTCGCCGCTCCTCGGACTACCAGGGAGTTATCGATGCACACACGCGATCTGATCTTCAGCACTACGGTCGTCCGTTCGGCCAGTGCTAAGACCGCCCGGTCGACGTCTCCTCTTCCTCCCGTCACCCCTCAGACACAAGCACCTTCATCAGCTTCTGCCAAGACGAAAACCCAGAAGTCAGATGCACGGGCCTTCAAGAAGGAACCGTCCAGTGCAGACTTCCTACGAACCTCGAACTCCCAGCTATCGACCAGTACTACCACTAAACGACCTTCCAAGAAGGCTCATAGGAAGCAATGTTCTCCTTCTCCGCCACGGCGCATTTCTTTTCCTGCTGCACCCAGCGGTTGCCGCTCCAAGCCGTCATCCGTTTCCCCTGGCCGCACCGCTGGTAGCCCAACATCTGGCCGTTCACCGTTGGAGGAAGCTCCCCCTCCCGGCCATCTTAACAAGATGGCCGATGAACCTATTGAACCAATGGACAATGACAATCCGCCTATTGATAGCGGCGGCAGTGCTCGCTCAAAGCCAGGCCCTCAGCGGCCATTGAGGTGACCCCCTTCTGGCATCTTCTTTTTCATCTCATGATTGCACTTATTCACTGGAATATTCGCGGCATTCGCTCCTACCGAGAGGACTTAAAGGTCCTGCTCCACTTGCACTGTCCGCTCGTCATAGCTCTCCAGGAAATGAATCGATCAAATTGCCTTGGCACACTATATCCTGTGCGTTTTGACCTACCCACTGCTGCAGGTATTTCAGCTAATGGAGTGGTTATGTTGCTGGTCCAGGATGATATTTACTACGATCCCATCACATTGAACACGGGCCTGCAGGCAGTTGCCGTCTGAATTACTCTCCCCACTTTCACTTTTTCCGTTTGTACCGTTTACACTCCTTCGTCATCTGCTGCTACTGGGGCAGACATGATGCAAATTATTGCTCAGCTACCTGCACCATTTTTGTTAACTGGAGACTTCTATGCTCACCATCCTCTTTGGGGCTCTCCAGCATCCTGTCCGAGGGGCTCTATTTTAGCAGACGTTTTGAACCAGCTCAATCTTGTCAGCCTCAATACTGCCGCCCCTACTTTTCTTTTGGACACAACTCACACCTATCCCCATTTATTCCTCTATATGTACTACCCAACTTGCACGCTGTTTTGAGTGGTATGCACTTTCTGCTACATATTAGTGTGACCACTTCCCTTGTGTTATCCATCTCCTGAATCATACCCCATCTACATGCTCAACTAGTTGGCACATCTCCAAAGCAGACTGGGGGCTCTTCTCTTCCAGGGCGACCTTTCAGGATCAAACCTTCGCAAGCTGCGATAGTCAGGTCGCACAACTCACGGAAGTCATTCTCACTGCTGCTGTATATTCCATTCCTCACACTGCTTCTTCTCCAAGTCGCGCACCGGTCCATTGGTGGACCACAGCAGGTAGATACGCTATACGTGCTCGTCGACATGCTTTACGCACCTTTAAACGCCACCATACGATGGCGAATTGTATTAATTATAAACGATTACGTGCACAGTGCCGTCGTGTTATTAAGGAATGCAAGAAAGACAGCTGGGCTGCTTTCACAAGCTCTTTACAGTTTTACTTCTTCTGTTGTCTGGGGTAGCCTGCGCCGGGTATCTAGCACTAAGGTCCACTCACCAGCATCTCGCTTGACGGTCGCGAATGACGTTCTTGTGGCCCCTAAGGATGTCGGCAATGCCTTTGGCCGATTTATTGCTGAGGTTTCGAGAACTGCTCATTACCACCCTGCCTTCCTCCCCCGAAAACAGGCAGAGGAGCCTAGGCCACCTAACTTCCGCTCCTCGAATCGTGAAAGTTACAATGCCACATTCACCATGCGGGAACTCGAAAATGCACTTGCCCGGTCACGGTCCTCCGCTCCAAGACCTGATTCTATTCATATTCCGATGCTGAAGAACCTTTCTCTTGTGGGTAAAGGTTTCCTTCTTCGTACTTATAATCCCATCTGGATTGAGGGTGGTGTTCCCACATGCTGGCGCGAATCTATTGCCACGATTCCTACGCCTGGAACGGACAAGCACTTGCCTTCCAGTTATCGACCCATCTCGCTTACCAGCTGTGTCTGTAAGGTGATGAAGCGAATGGATAACTCTCGTTTGGTTTGGCTGCTCGAATCTCGACACCTACTTACCAATGTATAATGTGTATTTCGTAGGCGCCGCTCTGCTGTTGACCATCTGGTTACCTTGTCGAACTTCGTTATGAATAACCTCTTGCGCAAGCGCCTGACCGCGGATGAGTTCTTTGATTTGGAGAAAGCTTACGACACCTGTTGGAGGGCGGGCATTCTCCGCACCATATTTTATTCATGCATTTTTAATCGATGGACAGTTCAGGGTACGTGTGGGTTCTGTCATGTCCGTCGCCTTTCGCTAGGAGAATGGGGTGCCACAGGGCTCAGTTTTGAGCGTCGGTCTCTTCGCCATAGCGATCAATCCAATAATGGATTGCCTCCCAGCTGATGTATCAGGCTCCCTTTTCGTGGACGATTTTACCATTTACTGCAGCTCGCAGCTTACATGTTTCATGGACCGCTGTCTTTAGCGTTCTCTTGACCGTCTTTACTCCTGGAGTGTCGCCGAGAAGACGGTCTGTATTAACTTCTGGCGCTACAAAGAGTTTCTCCCACCATCCTTACGAGTCGGTAGCATTGCTCTCCCATTTGTGGAGACAACAAAATTTTTAGGTGTTACATTTGACAGGAAACTCCTCCGTGTTCTCAGTGCTATGTCGTAGGGAGCGGATCGAACCGTCCAACTTCGCATATATCGGTCGATCGTCCGCTCCAAGCTGGATTATTGGGAGCTTCGGATACTTCTCTGCACGGCCGTCTATCTTACGCCGCCTCAATTCCATACAACATCGGTGTTGACGTCTTGCGATAGAACGTTTTATACTAGTCCCATCGAGAGTCTCATGCTGAAGCCGGTGAATTGTCACTAACCTACCTGCGCGATTTGTCGTTATGCCTGTCGGCTACTGTCAATGCTGGACCGCCCGTCTTATAGGTCCTTATTTTGACGACACTCTCGACCGTCTATACGGGTTGTATGTCTCTGCCCTGATACCCCCTGGAGTACGCTTTCGTTGCCTCCTTCAGCAACTTAAATATACACTCCCTGCAACCTTTAGAGTGGGCGAGAGCCAAACGCCACCTTGGCTCCAGACTCAGGTTCGCGTTCACCTTGGCCTCAGCTCGTTCCCAAAGGAGATATCCCCAGCTTCGGTATACCGCTCCCGTTTTGTCGAACTTCGTTCGAAGTTCTTTAATATGACCTTCATTTATACAGATGGCTCTAAGACCAATGACGGTATCGGGTGTTCTTTTATTGTCAGGGCACACAGTTTCAAATACCGGCTCCATAGCCATTGTTCGCTCTTAGCAACTGAGCTATTTCCTCTCTACCAGGCTGTTCTTTACATCTGCCGCCACCGACAATCTGCTTATGTCATCTGCTCCGATTCCCTGAGCGCTATCCACAGCCTCAGTGATCCATATCCGGTTTACCTTTTTGTGCACCGGGTCCAACGCTCTCTTCAGTAGCTGGTGGACGACGGTTCTCCGGTTAGCTTTGTGGGTTCCTGGCCATGTCGGTATCCCTGGGAACGAAGCTGCAGATGCCGTGGCCAAGGCTGTGGTCCTCCAGCCTCAGACAGCTTCTTGTTGTGTCCCTTCATCAGATTGTAGCAGGGTCATTTGACAGCGCATTTTGTCACTGTGTCATGCCGATTGGGCTGTACTTAGGGACAACAAGCTTCCGCACTTGAAACCTCTTGCCGCGGCTTGGACGTCCTCTTCATGCCCTTCTCGGTGGGAAGAGGTCGTTTTGGCCCGGTTACGAATTGGACACTGCCTCTTCAGCCATCGCCATCTGCTGACGGTCCGCCACGTATTAAAGTTCCGTCCAAATTTTAATACACTGCGTGTTGATCTTCGCCTGCCATGTACTCTGGATGCCATTTTAGCGGATGACCCAGGAGCAGGTGCTCACGTTCTTCGTTTTGTCAACTTGACAAACCTGTCTGACATTTGATTATGCAGTTTTTTTTAATCCTCTGCCTGTCCGTCTTGTATAGTATTGTCCCTTTTAGTTGCTGTATTAACCTTGTGCCTCGCGGAGCATTCCTAACTTAGTCTGGGCGCTAATTACAATTACAATTGCAGTTGTGCCCCCTAAAACCCCCCAAAAAAATCCCTCTTGAAGGTGTGGCTGTCAGAATATGGGCGACGCAGGAAATAACTGTGTGCAATGTATATCTTCCTCCAGATGGTGCAGTACACCTGATTGTATTAGGTGCACTGATTGATCAACTACCTAAGCCTTTCCTACTTCTGGGAGATTTGAACGCCCATAACCCCTTGAGGTGGCAGTGTGCTTACTGGCAGAGTCAGAGACATCGAAACATTACTGTCTCAGTTCGACCTCTACCTCTTAAACACTGGGGCCGCTACACAATTCAATGTGGCTCGATGTAGTTACTCGGCCATTGATTTATCAATTTGCAGCCCAGGACCTCTCCCATCTATCCACTGGTGATCACTTAACGACAGAGTGAGGTGGCGCAGTGGCTAGCACACTGGACTGGCATTCGGGAGGACGAAGTCTCAATCCCGCGTCGGTCCATCCTGATTTAGGTTTTCCGTGATTTCCCTAAATCGCTCTAGGCAAATGCCGGGATGGATTCTTTGAAAGGCACTGCCGACTTCCTTCCCCGTCCTTCTGTAATCCGATGCTGAGAGAACATAACGGCCTGTATAGTAGTGACCACATCCCCAACTTCCTGTCACTGCCCCAGCATCAGGCATACAGACGCCTGCCCACATGGGCTTTAAACAAGGCAGACTGGGAAATTTTAACCTCTGATGTTACCGTTGACTCTCCCCCACATGGTAACACCGATCTTATGGTTGAGCAGGTGACAAAATTGTTTCTCTGCAGAAAAACGCGGTCCCTCGCTCTTCAGGGTGCCAGAGGTGTGAGGCAGTCCCTTGATGGTCGCCAGAACTCTGTAAAGCAGTTAAGGAGCGTCGGTGAGCTCTACAGTGGCATAAGCAACATCCTTCCTGGAGCACCTCATTGCCTTTACAACAGCTCTGTGCCCTTGTTCGGCAACTTACCAAGTGATGGAAGCAGGAGTGTTTGGAGAGAGAAATCTCGACCACTGGGTGCCATGTGTCACCTTCGCAAGTCTGGGCAAATATCAAGCGTCTTTTCGGGTACCAGACCCTAACAGGTGTTCAGTATTAGGATAAATGGCGTATTGTTTACCGACGCAAACGCGATTGCCGAGCATTTTGCTCAAGTCTCTGTGTCGGAGGCCCACTCTTCCAGCCAAGCAAATCGCTGCGGCAGATTTAGAGATGGGCAGAGCTTCTTCTCTGAAATCGGATCACAACTGGTCAACCACCGGGAAGAACACTTTCTTTTTCATGACTCACCACTCTCACACAATAAGTGAAAGGAAGTCACATCGCCTTTTTAATTCAGGTCACTAACCCTGAATTTTTATCTGGTTTGATCCTAGTTCTAAAGAACTTAAAAATAGTAAAAATTGTTACTGCCCTATTAATGGTGAGATATTAAAGTTTTAAACATCGTCTGCTGTAAAAGTTACAAATGTTGAAAATAATACTAAATGTTTATCAAGTGATACTTCTTATATCTTGCTACCTCAATTGGAAAAGTACAGTATACAAATTACAACTGTAAAATAGTGTGTCTGCTTTCATTTAGTCAGTATTACCATATGTGTATTCAAAAAGGAATTTATAAATAAAATCTGACCCTCTTCAGTCGATGTCTCTCCTCAGTGGATATTTGTCGTGCTTTTAAAAATATTCGTTAACAGGGCACTGATGTTGCTCCGATGCATAACGCTTTTGGAACAAATTGATACAGCGTCGGCCATTGTAATTTTCTTGTTTCTCACCAGTTTACGGGATCGCTGTTTCTAGGCAAATATCCCTCCGCTAAATATTTATCCGAGTCTACAATTGCCGCATTTTGCACGTGGTGCCTTTCTTGGTTTCACCAAACTCATTCCAGGTTGCTCTGGCATTACAGTGGTAAATAGTTCAGAAATGAGCTGTGTTCTTGTTGAACAACCAACGCTTACTTCTCTGCAAAAGCCTTCATGCTGAAAATCCTTGTTTGAATCGGAGGTCCAGTAACGTAACTTTGCCTGACCAGTTCGTTCCTGGAGATAACGCCAAAGCACTCAGATAACCCTTTAAGGAAATTATAACCCAGTGACTCGTTCTTGAGGACATTCTTTCTGTCCTTCAGATTCCAATTGTCGTTCCATTAATCTTGGCAAGATTCTCGTTTTTGAATGTGACAGTTTTGAAGACATCTCTTTGGTCACCTGACTGAAACTTTCAAAATCAGTAAAGGCTGTTGCATTATCTCCCAGGATGTATGTTATAAGTTTAAGATGATAGATTTTTGACCGAAAACAGCGAGGCAAGAAACTGAATCGCAAATTGTCAATTTTCGTTTTTTTCACTGAATAGTCATTTAAGAGTGTCGCGTATCGTTTGGTGTTGAAATGAAACTAGTCATACTTCTACAAATGGCAGAACAAGTAGTGCATTTAACGCTGTATGTTGGTGAAACCAAATAAGTCACTGACTTGTTTCGTTTCAACAGATATTGCTCGCTCCTGCGGACAGCCTGTTTTCCTTCAATAGTTGACATCCAATTCCTTTGTTGTGGCACTAATAGTCGCTGTTAATGCTCATTGCGCGACAGTTGGTTGTACTACCATGGCTCCAAAAGAAGAATAGTACTGCAAATTATGGAGGAAATAAGGTAAAGGCAATCTCTGTAATTGCTTTTGTACGAGCTACGTTCGAGGGAAAACAGTTAGAGAATCTTGCAGGTAAATATCACTCGTCCTTGTAACAACCGTAGGAAACTATAGATGTAAATGTCAATATTACCAGAAATATCATTCTTGTATTATTAATTTCATTCCAGCTGCAGAATTCAATGTAATGCCTCAATTGACGTAATTCAACGTAATATTTTGACGAAATTCCTTGATCTTTCTCTTTCACAAGTAATTGTTGTAAACCACTGACAACTCTTAATATCTATTAGAGTTGTTCACAGTCAACAAAGAGATGTAAATTAGAATAATGTTACTACGTAGCCAGTGTTTCATGCACCGGATCTGAGGACGGCCACGTTTGCTCGTTCTAATGCCATTAGCTTGCTGTGTCGCCTGGACGAAAACACTGTCATTTGCTATAAGACAAAAGCACATTCTGCGTAATGGTACTTTTTAGTACTGTACTGTTACTTAGTAATGAGTTTATTTATGATAAAAATAAAAAGTGTAAATTATTTCAGATACATAACAAACATCAAACACACATGTTAATGTGGCAGGGGGGATGTTAAGGAGTGGTAATCTAATGGAAGTAAAGGAAACCAAGGAGAGATTTAGGTGACAGATATCGTCCAGTAGAGTGTTTCTTTACAATTGTGATTCTAAGATGTTGTACACATTCAAATTGTCCACAAGATGCACCAGGCACCCATTTTAATCTGAAGTTTAGTTGTCATTATGGCTGGAATGAAATATGAGCTACCAGATCCACTTGGAGGTTACAAACTGCCGTCGGGCCTGCCTGGTGAATGGAAGAGGAGAACAAAAAACAAGTTACTTTTTGTGGCCAGACATGAATAGTCAAGGTGAGACTACCTTCAGAAAGTATCAGACTTTGTTGTGAAGTTCTTATGTCGGATGATTTTGTTTGACAAGTAGTTCCTCAGGTGTGTTCCATATAATATGACCTTTTTTTCATGGTTCATTTGACTCTCTAGTTGTGTATAGTATGAAATGTATTATGATACAGGAGTATACCAGATACAGGAAGTATGCATACAAGTAAAGCTGGAATTGCAGACCTAGTTATGTAGAATTGGGACAGACAAGGAAGCATGGTCTGTTGCCCAGTCTACATTAATGTACATTAAAATACGTATCACTTAATGAATCGTGAATCAGGTCGTAAGTATGACATCCATGTAAATGTATAATCTAACCTGCAGCCCAGTAATTCCATCAATTCTAAAAATTTAGAGCAGCCAACTAAAAGTCGGACACCAGAGAAACTGCATAACACAAAAAGAAAAAAAACATCCATTTGCAAAGTGAAGGTACGTAAAAATGCGGTAGGTTCACTACTTAGAAAACAAGAATCGGTGACATTCATCTGTAGGTTAAATTTTCTGTATCAGCCTAGTTACACACCAGGTTAATTACAGAAATAGGGAAAAGACGTGATGAATACTTTAAACACACAGGGGCATATACTGTAAAATGTTGGCCAGACAGAGCACCTTTAGAATATGATAAAAGTAATATGTGGAGAGTACCGAAGTCAGTCTAGTTTAAGGAACCTATCTTGAAGGCCTTCACCACATTAATGGAGGCATGCAGAACATTTTACAGAGCTCTAGGAGGTAGGGAGAGGTCCAATTTTAAATATATATAGTTACTGACAAACATGACTCGCTACTTAGAGAATAGGACAAATATACTGCAGTGAAGAAAAATAAGTAGGCATTAAAGAGCTATTTCGAAAACTAGCCCCATAAAGAATGACATATACGTAACACACAAGATGGTCATATTTTGCTCCATGTGTTTTATTGAGCTCAAATGACCCATCTTCTCACAGATGGTTGTCGGACCTTGGCTTTTCTGTACAGACTATTTTATACGGACAATTGAGCAGTCGGCAGGTGATGTTTAAAGTGAGCGTCGTATCAAAAATCTAGATGCCAGTCATTGAATACTGGCCCCTATTGTGACTGGGCCAGAGGTGGGAAAACTTCAAACACATTGGGCGTGGGGCCTGAAGACAGCATAATATATCACCAAAACTGTTTCCTCAATAACAAAGCAATTTGGAAATGTAGATGGTTAAAAGGTGTTTGGTTTGACTTTTGTACATGGAGAGAAAAGTTGTTCATAAATTGTATGGATGCCACACAGCAGTTAAGTGCTGAAAGACGCATAAGGGGAATAGTGTTAAGGTAGGGAGAGAGGGCTGGAGCTTACCAACAATGCTATTCAGTCGGTACATTGAACAAAGAAGTTAAAAAAGATGAAAGGAAAACCTTGGCTATGAAATTGTCAGATGACACATGACTTGGAAGAGCAGTTGAACACAGTGGATAGTGTCTTTGAGAGATCATAAGATGAGCAAGAAAAGTGTAATGGAATGTAGTCTAATTAAATGAAGTGACTATGAGAGAATTACACATAAGGCAATATATTGTATAATAGGATGCCATATAAATGTGGTATTCTCCCATGATCGTATTTTAGACAGCTGAATAAGATTTTAGGTATTCAACCTAAAAATTTACAGTAAAAGTTTTCTCTTATAAGATTTGTTGTACATGATCCAGAAGAGTTCATGAGAAATACTGATGTTTTAGCAGTCTCCTGACTGGTTTGATTTGGCGTACTGTGAACTCCTCTACCCCAACTACATAACCTCACAGTATAACACCCAGTTATTTTCTGGACATATTCCAATCTCTGCCATCTCCTGAAATTATTACCTCTGTAGCTCCCCAAAGTATGATGAAAGTTAATTGTTAGTGTCTTAACGCATGCCCTTTCATTTTGTCCCTTCTTGCCACTGTTCCTGTGGTGAAACTCTTCATTTCTTACCACAGCAGTTCACTGAATTTTAGTCATTCCTCTGTAGAACCAGAGGCCAAATACTTAGAATTATATGAAAGTCAATTACACATTGTGATAAACCAGAAAAATAAATTTGTGTTCCAAAAGTAAAATTCCCCTCCCCAACTGCTTCACTCCCTCCTCCACTAGGAGTTTTAGGACCTCGTGTGCCTCCAGCATTATTGGATTGCAGGTCTCCCAATAATTTATTCAACTCCTAATTTTCATTGCATCACCTATGTGTTCAAACTCTTCTTCTGTCATGTCATCAAACAGATCCTACCACACATAGAAGCCTTAATGCACTCTTACCACATGCCACCTTAGTCCTCCGAGTTCAACACTGGAATTACTTTCGCGTCATTTAACTTTGTCTCCTTTGCTTTCCTGTTTCAAACAAGTGACTTACTTCGCTGTATTTCTGTGATATATTGCACATTTTTGTAGTTCCTTACTTTACGAATCAATTTCAGTATTTATTCTGTAACAAGAGTTCTTTTACAGTTACCTCGTGCATGCATAAATTTGTCTGTCCAACTTCTGTGACTGCCGTTTTCAGATAAATCCTTCCCTCTTCAACTGATCTGCGTGTTGCAGTATTCATTACCACACTATTTATTGCTTCAGATAACTTTAAACACACACCATTCTTCTCAGTACCCCACTTACTTCACCACTAACAGTTATGGACTATTCTCTTACGCCTCGGTCTGCTCTTGGTCATTACTAACTTGTGACATGAATGTATATCTGTTCCTGAGTATACCCTGCTATCCAATATCAGATTTTACAAAATGTCTCAGTGATGTAATCCAGATAGAATCTCCTCATGTCCCTCAGACTTTTTCCAAATATACCTCTTCCTCCAGTAACTTTAAAATAGCATATTCATAATTAATAACAGACTTATAGAGAAATGGAACTTTTTTACTCATCACTTCTATTATCAAGCTCATTCTCCTAAACTCTGCCATGTATTACATTGCCTTTTACAGCATTCCAGTCACTCATGATTATTAGATTTACATCCTCATTACATACACATTTTGCATATACTTCTCCCTCTTCGTCAGATTGTGACATTGGCAGATATACCTGAAACATAACCATTAGCTTTTTGGTGCAAATTTTGATGAGAATATTCTTATTACTGAACTGGCCACTGTACTGACCCACACATACACTCCCAAAATCTTTGTAAGCAGTTTGCAGTGTGTACCGTGCAAGTCAGATGGAGATGGTGCTTGTGGATGTACACAGCCTCTCATCCATGCACTCTGCTTTCCAGCTGACATCTTTTGGGTATAGGATGAGCAACCTCTAGCTCAGTCATGTTTACCTTGACATGCATGTTACCTCATTGTTATTGTGCACGTCTCTGTACCTGGTATAATTTATGTTTTAGATTTAGTTTGTTGTGTCCATCATTATATTGTGTTCTCTTGCAGGATTAGAACATTCAATGACTCAAACTCTACCCTACATTTCTGCTCGTGAGAAATCCATCTTACCAGAAATGATATTTTTCCTATATCGTTTCACTGACTGCCACTACCTCCAGAGTGAACATTAAAATTTCCTCTTCAGATTTTCTAGCGTCTTTACCATATTGAACTTCTACAGATTTGTGAGTCAAAGCATGGAATGTCAGTAGTCACTGGACATTCATGTTTTGCAAGTTCATTTTATCAGGGGGATCTTCAGAGCCGAGATATATCTTTAATGAAGAAATGTATCCCGTACTCGAATCACACAGCATCCGTATGAGTATGCCTTATTTGGTAATTTTTGATGGATTGTAAAATTTAACTGTCCACACCATGGTTTCATTCCTTCATCAGTTGAGATATTTTGACTTAGATTAAACATTTCTTTATACTTTTTGGAAAAATAATCAACTGCAAATTTCACTTCAAAAAGCCGGTCGGCATTATCTGGTTTATTGTTGTCAGAAAAATGTAAAAATGATAATATTTGTCTGAATATCTTGTGGACATCGCTTTGCGAAATATGTGTCTATCAATGGATTTGTTGATCAGTAATCATGGATCCTTGCGTTTCGAAAATTCCCATAAGGATACTAAGCCCAAACTATTTTATAAAAACGGATCCCATAATGCTGACAAATATGACATTTTTAATCCAGTTTCCTTCTATTGCAATGTTGACTGTAATACTCATGGGTTTCATTGCTAATGTACTCAAACAGATCTTTCCCAATATATAATTCTGAAATATCCATGACGCTCTGTGAATCTTTGGGAAATGTGTGTGGACCCGGAGATTCTTCAAATTTGTTATTGGTCCTCAGTAAATCATAGTCTGTCTTTGTCTGATTCATCTGAGAGCTGGTATCTGATAAAGCTGTTTTCACAGTTTTCACTTGTAGCCTTTCCTCTAATAGGTTGGCATAATCCTGTGTCAGACCTAGAAACATGGTTTTGGTGAATTGGACAGGCTATGCACCTTGTTCTCGAATGGAGATAATACCCCTATGGAGAGGTGATGGGGGATAGGAGTGTCAAAGGGGTGATTAGAATCCTTCGGAGGTTGTGCAGGCGTGGAAGACTACTTCAGGAGAGGTGGGAAGGATATGTTAGGATATCTCTTATTTCAGGTTACATGCTGCTATGTCAACACTGTGCCTGACCAGCTCACCTCACAAACACAACTGCTGTTATGTAAGGCATAACGTAAGTGTTCACCAGTGGCAGGCTCAGTTGTGATCTACTTCTTACTTCGCGTGTTTTGGAAGACAGTATATGATTACTGTGCTACAGTGCCCTCCTCCTAGACAAGACCTGGCCCTCTGGATCATGACTTAGAACATCATTGCACTAAAATGACTGATCCTGTTGGCTGCCACAAATGGCTCCAGTCAGCTTTTTAAGGATTTCTTTCACCATCATGTTACCTTACTCACAACTCATATCAAGTCTTGTTTCCTGATTGTTTATTGCTACACCTCTCCCTCTGCTGCTTCCTAGTCTCTCGGAATCGAGTCCACAAGAGATCGAACATTGGCTGGATCCAAGCTTTGTCTAGGGATCCACTTCCAGCATGTGTAAACAAGAACTATAGTTGGTAGTGTCACAGCATTAACTATTATTACATTGGTCAATGCTATTTCCCTCTGGTTCTGACTCTCCCTGTGCTGACTTTCATGATGCACCCATGTCTCCATGGAGATGGGCCCAGCCTTACAGAGAATGAATTTGTCTGTGGACTATATAATCTCAGGCCCCAAAGTTCTATTTAACATAGTCAAATTAGTGGCTGGTAGCACTTCCATGTGTTCCCCTGCCCAATATAATCTGTGGGTTGTGCCTGAAACTGTGGCAGGTGGAGCAAAAATAAATATTGTTTTACATGGTGTCCTGTTCATTTATAATTTCCCCCGTCTTCCTTCAATATTAACTGCGTGGGATTTCTGACCCTCTCCACCTAGTCTGTTTGGACAAACCATAATGGCACTACTGTAATACTACGGTAACTTCTAGTTCCATATAGACAATCTGTGTTTGTCTTCCATAACCAATGATTTATTCCTTTACTCCAAGAAAGTTCTTCAGCATCTCACACTTATGAGGATACATGTGAACTGCATGATGTAGGTATTATGCATACTTGCTGCTTCTGGAAAGGAAATTGAAATCCATACTTTCCCCTGCTACTCATTTCCTCTGCTGTGGCTTGGTTAAAATGAAAAGGTTAGGTGCTACGATGATGCTAAAGGACAAACACTCTCTGGTATAGCTCCTTTTGCACTTGACATTGCACCTCCAGGCATTGTCTGGTGATCGGAATTCCGCTTCTAGCTGGCTTCTCACTTGTTCCATAGATTCATGTAATTCTCTCTCTCTGTCTCTCTCTCTCTGTCTCTCTCTCTCTCTCTCTCTCTCCTCTCTCTCTCTCTCCTCTCTCTCTCCTCTCTCTCTCTCCCTCTCCCCCTCTCCCCCTCTCCCCCTCCCTCTCCTCTCCGTCTCCCCCTCTCTAACCCCCACTCTCTCCCCCCTCTCTAACCCCTACTCTCTCCCCCTCTCTCCCCCCCGCTCTATCCCTCTCTCCCCCCCCGCTCTCCCCTCTCTACCCCCCCCCTCTCTCTCTCTCTCCTCTCTCTCCTCTCTCCTCTCTCTCTCTCCTCTCTCTCCTCTCTCTCTCTCCTCTCTCTCTCTCTCTCTCCCTCTCTCTCTCTCTCTCTCTCCCTCTCCCCCTCTCCCCCTCCCTCTCCTCTCCCTCTCCCCCTCTCTAACCCCCACTCTCTCCCCCCTCTCTAACCCCTACTCCTCTCCCCCCTCTCTCCCCCCCGCTCTCCCCTCTCTACCCCCTCTCTCTCCCCTCTCTCTCACCCCCCTCTCTCTTTCTCCACCCTCTCTCTCTCTCTCTCTCTCACACCCCCTCTCTCTCTCACCCCCCCCTCTCTCTCTCACCCCCCCTCTCTCTCACACCCCCCTCTCTCTCACACCCCCCTCTCTCTCTCACCCCCCCTCTCTCTCACACCCCCCTCTATCTCTCTCACCCCCTCTATCCTCATCCCCCCTCAGTCCCCCCTCTCTCTCCCCCCTCTCCCCCATGCTGTCTTCCAAAGACAGTAGCAACTAAATTATTAGTTCTTTATCCAACTTTCTGCTTCATTTAGCAGCATCTCAGTTAAGATTCACCATTTCTTCTGCTGTTTTGTGTAATAAACACTTCCAATTCAGCTGGTGCAGTAAGAGCATATCCTTCTGCAAACACGAGTTTTTGTGCTGTAGCACTCACTTATTGCCTTCCTTATTCTACCCGTTGTTTTATTACTTCTACTATATCATTCACTGTGTCAACCTCATCAGCTGTCCCACTGTTTCCACATGTCATCCTAACACAGTGATCCAACCTCTACTTCTGGTATGTGGTATATTCCCCAAAGCCTAAGTCACCTCATCCCCCAAATCCTCCCACGTTTCCTCCTACACACCCTGGAAACACCTTGAAACATTCTGTGATCACATACCATCAGTTTAAAATTACCGAGGGCTTCTTCTAACCATGTTACCTCATTCTATGTCTACCATTCATTAAATAACACCTGTATCCCCCATTGATAAGCACATTTGTTGATGTGCTTGGTGAACAGTTCTCACTGTCAACGTGGTCGTTCTGCAATGCTGCCACTGCAATGACAAGCCATAGTCCTCTTAAGACTGGGTTTATCTTCTCTCCTGGCATAGCTCATCTGAGGACAGTGCATGTGTCTCTAATGCAAAAATCCACTGCTCCTGCACAGCAGGTAATCTTCCTTGTACCAAACATACAAAGAAAACTCCCTTACATCCTTGGTCTTCCCGTGTAGACCTACTATAGCTGTTTCACTTAAAACTTCTTGTTTGCTACTCATCACTTGTTTCCCACTTTCTTTCTGGCTCAGCCCTCCAATTCTTTGGTTAATCCACATGCAGAATTCTCGTAGACAACTGCATTTTGAAAGTCACTGGTGACAGTTTCACAATCTGATATTGGCCATGACACTGCATAAAAAGTAGTGTCTTACTATTTGTAGTATGTGAATTCGATAGATTTCACATTGGCCATTTTTGTCTTGGTGTGATCTTTCCCTGTGAGTCACTGCTCCCTCTTGTTTATACAGTGCCAGTCTATTTACCTTAACCAACCTTTTCAATTCTTCTCTTGCCACCCTCACAAATGCGTTAACATGCATTCAATTATTGAAATAGGAAAACAAAAAGAGAAAGACAATAGGTTTTGACCATATTCCACCTCATATGGCTAAAATTCTGTAGTTTTTGCTGTTTTGATTTGTACACAGACAAAGATAACTTGAACAGACATCACAATTGGTATGTGTGTGCTATATGGTATTATAGCATGCTCTCTATTGCTTCATGCACGCTTAACATGGTCCTACTAGCCTGACGATGTAGATGACTTGTCCTCAATTTCTTCCCACATTACAGCTTAAATTCCTTCTATAAATCCAAGATACGGATGACCTCCTTGATTTGTTATTTCTGGTACAATTAAGTTCCCTATTGTTAATTACTGCTTGTACCAATGTTGCTGCCTGTTCATTTGGCACTGCGACCATTTAGACAGGTTATGAAAAATGATTCATAATAACAAAACATCAATCCCAAAAAATTCAACCTCCTAAATCGCTTGTCACTTTTCAATGAGTTTGGGCTTGGCTACCATCGGACCTCTGCCATTGTAGCACCTTTGCACTTCCGTGCTGCATGTCTATCCTCCCTTTGGAACATGTCATGGACACGTTTTGTGAATGACGTTGAGGTGCTAGAGCTTCAGCACACAGACTACAGTATCTTCTTTCGTAATCTATCGTTCTCCATTTTGGCGTTTGAGGTTTGGCTTTGTTTCCTCTTCATCCCTGTGCAGTTCTGAAGGCCAGCCCAAGTGTACCATGTGACGGGGTAACACGTAATGACCATCCCCAGGTCTGCAGGTATGGTTTCCACATACATGGTACAGGCCAGGTCCAGGGAGGGGTGGTAGTTTGAGCTGTAACCCTCCCAAATTGCCATTTAGTCCCTCTGTCAGAAGTTTGGGAGGTTTGATCCATCGCCTAATTAGTGTGAGATCCCCTCTGAGAAAGGGTCCCACAGCAGGAAGGAACATGCTATGCCTTTGGAGATAATGGCGGTCTTGGGGATTCTGTCACAATGAGCCAATTCCAATCTGTGTCTACTAAACGTAGTCCCTCTGTCAGAAGTTTGGGAGGTTTGATCCATCGCCTAATTAGTGTGAGATCCCCTCTGAGAAAGGGTCCCACAGCAGGAAGGAACATGCTATGCCTTTGGAGATGATGGCGGTCTTGGGGATTCTGTCACAATGAGCCAATTCCAATCTGTGTCTACTAAACGTAATGGGAATGAGGTGAAACATTCAGACTCTTCCAGCTTTCACATTGGTTCCTCATACAACATACTGGACATTGTCATTTCTTTGCTACAGGTAATCCACATATTATTCAGAAAGGTGTTGACAAAATTGCAGGCCCTGTGAAATCCTGCTCTCATTTATGTAATTGCACTTTGCTTTTGGAGACCAAGTGTGGTCCTCAAGCCCAACAACTGCTTGCAGCTTCACTCCTCCAAAGCTATCATGTTAGTGGTAAGGCCCATCGAATCCTGAATTCATGTGGTGGTATTTACACCAGGCTGCTCAATGCTCAGAATGAAGGACAAATCGAAATATACCTTTCTGATGAGTGTGTCACTGCAGTCTATTGGTTAATGAAACAGGTTGATGCAACCTTAGTCCGTACATACTCGCACTTTTGGTAGAGTAGTGCCTCTGTCAAACATAGACCAAGTTATGAAGTCATCAAAGTCCAACCACACATTTGAAGCCAGACGAGCTGTTACCACTGCTACTGTAACAACAACACTTCTGTCGCAACACAGCAAAATGTACTTGTGGTAGGGATGCTCATGAGTGATTGCCTGCCTTGTCCTCCCTCCTGCATAAATTTCACTGACGACCATGCAGTCTCATCCTGAGATGAGAAAGTCATGCATCAGATCTGAGTGAAGGCTTGCAAGTTGTTGGCTAGTTGAAAGCCTTGCATTTTACCATCCGGCACTTGCAGTACTGTTCTTGCTACACCTTGCTGCACAAAGGACATATCCAAGCAGACGTGACCTCAAATTCATCACTACAGCTGTAAAATTGCCCAGTGTAACAATAGTGTCACCTTCTCCTCTACCTGTGCAAGCCGCCAAATCTTTGCCTCTGGCAGCGAAATCACGTGCTACATAATAAGCAGGATGGAAAGGACAGAGGAAATGCTTCTGTGGAGGCTTCCTACTTCCTTCAAGCTAACAAACTTCTCAGCTTTCATCTACTGAATGCAAAGCTTGCAAGACACCAAAGGCAAACAGTCTTCTTCTTCACTGACTCACTGGTCCTCCTCAGTAGTCTCACTGAATAATACCCTCACCCACCAAACCTCAGTTTTGCCAGTGCACGCTGCTAACCATTTGGATACTCCGGAATCTCCACACTGACTCTGATAGAATGCTGACACACACGTAGCTCACATAGAGCAGGACTCTACAGTGACTGTAGCTGCCAAGTACCAGCCTTTGAAGATTCATTACTACAGGTGACAGAGGTGACGACCCGTCACTTCTTTACCTCTTCCCATTTCCCCACCGTTACTTCCCTTCAGTGGAACAGTCGCAGCACTAGATCCAACAAGGAGGGATTATGGCTACTCTTGCAATTGCAGTGTCCACTTGTTTTCTCCCTCCAGGAAACAAAATTGCCCTCACAACTGCTTCAAACCTCTTGGTATTCTTTCCAGTCCTCTTTCACCTTCCAACTGGGGATAGCATTCCATTTGAGGAGTCACACTGCTCATCTGCAATCACATTCATTGTCACTCTGTCTCACTGAACACCAGACTGAAGCTGTTGCAGTCATCACTTCATCTTTCCTGTTTCCATTGTCCACGTCTCTCCATCATTGTGTGTTACCAGTGCAGACATCCTTCAGCTTATTGGGCAACTTCCTCACTTTTTGCACTTCAATGAGCACCATCCCCTTTTGGGCTCTTCTGAATAAGATATTTGTAAAAATAGCAAAACCATCGTGAAGAGATAATAAACTTTTATCCACACCTTGTATTTGCGACTTACTGGCTGATTTTTTAACCTCTTTCTCGACCTTCATGCAGAAATTAGCAGTAGTACCTTCGTCAAAATGGATGGCTCCCACTGGTGTTGGGTCTCTCTTCTTTATTGGTACAGACTTTCCAGCATCAGCTGTCAAAACATTGCTCAGTATTTAGAGCGGTTTTCTTTGTTGTGTATCAGGCCACATAGCGACACAGGCTTTTCAGTCGTATCATCTGCTCTGCCTACACCCTTCAGAGCCTGTGCTGTATGTTGTCCATCCCTTAGTGAAACAGATCCAAGAAATCTTTCACTTGCTGAACCTTTATGGAGCCACTGTGATGCATTTGTGGGTCCCTGGTCACGGCAACCTGAGAGGAAATGAGGGAGCTGATACTGCTGCTGAGGCAGCTGTCCTCTTACCTTGGCCTGCTAGTTCTTCCATTCCCTCCGATCTTTGTGTTGTTGTCTGTCAGCAAATGGTGTCTCTTTGTGATTAATACAGGTCTTCCCTTCATGGAACAAGCTCCAGGGAATTAAACCTCTTAGTGGCTTGGCCAACTTCTTCCTCTTACCTTAAAGAAATGTCTTGGAATGCACACGCTGAGCTACAGAATTAGTCCTTTGCCAGCCACAAATGACACCATATTACTCCATAAGGAAGTTTAATAATCCCAAGCAATCTTGCCCTCAATTCCAATTGTAACAAGTCTTGCCATGCAACTAAGAACATCATTCCGGATAAGCACTGGTATATCAGCAAAATGAAGGCTGTGCCATTCACTCAAAACAAGGAAGCACTACTCATACACTGCAGACATTGTCCTGCTGAACTGGCCTCCATCACTTGATTCCACATTTCTCTCCTTTGATTCCCATGACGCCAGCAGTACAGCTCAAGTTGGCAATAATTCACAGATGTGCCACTTGTCCTCATAACAGATATTCCATTGGAATACTGCTACCATCTGCAAACATGGTAAATTTGGTAAATTTGTACTAAACACCATTCACAATAGCTGGCAGATAATTATCAGAAATCAGAGGACAGACACAGGACAGAAGGCCTTTTTCCCCCCAAACCCTATCCCATTGCTATTACTAAAAGACTAACTTCATGGCCTGCAGTACCAGTTTCATATTGCTTATCTGACAGTGTCCAGGGTCAACAGAAATATTCCTTTTTAAAATGCAGGTAGTAATTACAAAAATACTGAAAATGGAACTGTTGTCAGAATGTAGTCAGTAAGAAGTATGATCTTGAATCAGCGGTTAAACATAAGAAGAACAGTATTCAGAAATGGCGTGCATGTCTTCAGCCAGTAGAGATAAAGATGTACAAAAAACACACACTATACTAATCCAGTGTTTCTTAATGAGAGCACTTAGCTGCTTCCAACAAAAACATTGATTATGAATTCAAACCTTCTCAAAATTCCTAATAGCAGACATTTAAAACACCATTTGCAAAGTAACAAAAGTTCAAAGAAACTGCAGTGTGTAAAACAACTCCAGATAATTTGAAGCTCAGTTATTAGAAGCAATAATAGCAATTAGAAACCCAATAGCAAACGATTTCCCTTAGTTTTTTTGTGGCCTTCCATAACATTTTCAAGGTTTGGCTGAGCTACAATAAATCCAGGTTTATGAAAACTATATTATCAGTGTCAGTTTGCTACACTTCACTTTCCTTTGAATTCTGTCACATGCTTTTGAAATTAAGACTTAAAGCAACATGTGTATTACATTCCTGCTTTGTGTCCTTTAGCCTTTTCACTATCCAAGGTTTTTATTGCATACTGTGCGCATTGAGAACATAGAAATAACTGTAATCCGATATGACTCTCGTTCCTGTCATGCTATTAAATAGGTTATATTAAGTACATGAAGATCAGAGCATATTTTTCTACTACGTATGTATGTCTACAAACTACTATTCCATGTGCAGCTACACAAGAATGTATTGTTTCTCCTGTGCTTTTTAATCTCTCTCTAGGAGAGCTTACATCACAAAGTTATAGGCTTTTTATGATACATTTTCCTGAAAATATATATTTGTGCACACTACTGCCATTCAGTTGTAAATTGTTTTCTTTGAAGCGAACAACTGTGCATATAGAAATATTACACGCTTGTAATATGATCTGAAATGCTGAGTGCCTGTTACTGTTGACATCCCACCTCTTGTCCTAAGCAGACTAATAAAAAGGTTGATGTATTGTTACATTACAAAGCAGTTAATTGTATGTGTTGTCTGGCAGTTTATTGTGATCGTGTATAAGCTTAGGGGTGGCCACTTGTTTAAGATTGATCGACCCACAGATTGCCACCTCTTCATAATATTAGACTTCATAAATAAGACATAGTAATACATTTATGTTCCTTGACATGATGTAATTATAATGGAACTAGCTATAGTGAGTGAGCTGCTTATGACATTGCAGTTTTGTGTGTTTACACAAGTTAGGGTTCGTACACTGCGTTTCTCGTTATGGCATATATATACGTCAAGAATATGTGCACCCTTTTTATTCAGTTTTCTTCAGTCTTTTTTTTTTTACACAATACTGGTACTGTGAGGATGGGAAATGACTGAAAACAGTTGTAATAAAGTAACCTCTCACTACTCTCACCTGTCTGAGGAAAGAATTATTAGCTCAAGAAGCCATAGTTTCCTCATTTAAACATTTCTATTGACATTTTCACTCTTTTGATATGACTTGTTCACACTCGATTACAGTTGTATGATATTTATTCAAAAGTTTGCGTAAAATACAATAGATTTCATGTAAGTTTACATTCTGATAACTAGAATTAGTAGTATAAATTTGCATTTGTCAAAGTAGTTACTGAAATCAGAATTTCTGTGCTTGGAGTCTCTTATCCAGAAGCACTCATCAAAATATTTTGTGTTCCAAAAATGTATCATTATTCACATTTGTAACTGTTAGTTGTTTAAATTTGGTCCCTTTGAAAGGAAGCATAAGTATTTCATATTGCAATTACTGAAGCTTCTACATTACTGTCGTTTCTTGCAATCATTGTAAAATGTCTGTGTCATTTAATTGAACTTCATGAAGCTCCCATTATTGCTAATATTTGCACCAATGTCATATTTTGTACTTCCAACATAGACATTACAGTATTTGGAGATTTACGAACTACAGGAAATAGTAAAGCACTGATGTGGAAACTGTATTCTATCCCTAATGTAACATCCAGTATGTAGGTTGCATGTTCCATAATATGAAAATTATTAAAATGATATTCCTCAGTCATTAGAAACTCTTACCCAGCTAGATGACATTCTTTGTTTGCATTTAGGATGTATATTATACCGTCAGCCACAGGGTCATATATTATAGATAGTCTTGTATGTTGTCTTTGTATCTTTGGCAGAAGTTAAAACAGCTAACTGGAACTTGACAAAATAATCTACTAGTAACATCAACATACAGAGTCATTTGTTGTTCGTCTGTCTGTCCGTTCTCAAGAATAGCTATACTATGGTAAACGATCCCTTTGCGATGTAAATAATTTAAGGTTCTAAGTCAATGTAGTCAAAAGATACGGCCACATATGTCACATATTTCGTTACTTGCAAACTCACTCGTCAAATCCTATTGATGAAATCAGAGCTCGACCCTGGGGCCTGGCGCTGTGCACGTATAGCGCAGAAACCGAGAGGTCGTTATCGTTTCTCGATCGGACCACCAATTTCTCATTCATCGTTTTAACCTAGTCTTCACATCTCAACGATGTGAGGAATCGTGAGGAACAACACGTGGTTCAGATTCCGCGTAAAAATATAGGTTGCCTTTACCCGGTTCGATAACGTAAGCAGGTTAGGGACACGGTAGTCGCTCTGGTGGCGTTGAATACGAAGACTTGTTTCACGCCTCTGAGCCACACTAAATTATTATTATTATTATTATTATTATTATTATTATTATTATTATCTATAAAAATAAGTAATTTGTACTGAAACCTCAGAGCGCCGTCATCCTCCCAGTTGTACTGTCGTTTTTGGCAAATTTTGCCCAGGTGGATTACATAGGTCAGTCCTCCTCAAATAATGTGCTGCATTACAAAAGGTCACAACGCCCTTACCTACTCAGTTATATGACACGAAATTTGGTTTAAAAACATAGGGTGAGAGTGTACTTGAGATCTGGTTTTTGCGTTTACACTCTGTCATTTTTGAATAGACCATGAACACATACATCAACACAGAATCACAGACGGAAATTAACACTTCCAGCAAAAATTTCCGCATACTACCGTGTTGACAGAATGTGCAACTGATAGTTATGTGATTTCATTTCAAAGATTATAGAATCAAGTCAAATGCAAGTTTTGGTTGTCAATGCAAATAAAATGGGCTCTAAGCACTATGGGAGTTAACATCTGAGGTCATCAGTCCCCTAGAACTTAGAACTACTTTAACCTAACTAACGTAAAGACATGACACACCTCCATGCCCGAGACAGGATTCGAACCTGCGACCGTAGCAGCAGCGCGGTTCCGGACTGAAGCGCCTAGAACCGCTCGGCCACAATGCCGGTGGTTGTCAATGTAGATAATGAATATCGATGTGGACGAACAAGGTAATGAATGTGTCGAACAAGTAGCAATAAACCTACAGGGAATCAGAATTCTCTTTCAACGTGGAGCACACTTACTTACGACGCAAACTGGAACAAATGCTTGGTGTTTTGTATGAACATTCTCTGTGTGCTTAAGGTCTGGGTGGGATTCACACATCAAGAACCATTTTTAACAAGTAAAAGACCCACTTCACCTGTGGTAAGGCCGGCTGAGCTGTGCCGTGTTGCACCGTGTTTCCATATCCACGTTAAACGCGACGACCGGTCGCTACATACTGGTGGAGTTGGATTGGGTTGTTTCGGGGAGAAGACCAGACAGCAAGGTCACCGATCTCATCGGATTAGGGAAGGATAGGGAAGGAAGTCGGCAGTGTCTTTTGACAGGAACCGTCCCAGCATTTGCCTGGAGCGATTTTGGAAAATCAAGAAAAATTAAATCAGGGTGGTCGGACGCAGGACTGAACCGTCGACCTCCAGAAAGCGAGTCCACTTTGCTGACCACTGCGCCATCTCGCTCCGTCTACTGGTGGAGAGTCGCTAATTGTTGGAGACGTAATAGAGGCTGATGTCACGCTACATAGCGATTCTGTTATCAGTAAGTTTCCTTATACGAGAGTTATTATAATTAATGAACGAATCGTCATGTAAGGTCGCAGGACGCTTATTTCTTACGGTGTTTGAACCTGAGATGTTGAAAATATTTGTCTGGGACTGAGATTCGAACTCTCATCCTTCCCTTCGCCAGGCTTCACCCCTTTCAGATGATTTAGTTCCAACGATTCAATGTTTCCCCTGGATTTCTGAGTTCTCAAAGTCTCTCCGAAAGGCGCATATCTGGGTTCGACAACTGGTCTGGCAAAAAGTTTCCATCACGACGTTTCAAGCTGCAGTACGCGCACACCAGCCTGCAGGTGACAATTATAGTTTTCAACGTCTCTCCGTGCCTTTCAACATTATTGATTGGTGCCGGTTTCGACTCGCAATCAGAACGATTCGTCACATTAATTTCATATACAATCATCGTCGCTTAGTTTGGTGAAAAAGTATTTCATAGTCAATGCCTCTTCGTGTGTAGTCGAAACGAAGACATTTGCAGGGCTCGACTTCCAATCAGCACACAGCTTTACGTCATGTTATTTCCAGTTCAAATACCTGTACATCTCACAACTGGTGAAATAAAATGTTTTTTAACATGTGTTCATGACTGTATAACACTAAAAGGTGTACTGGTTTCGAATCCCGGTAAATCAAAAGTTTTTCACCTCGGTATTTCAGTTTTAGTCGTCTTGCTAGTGTTGAAAAGATTTAAGATCTAATATTTGATTGTGTTCGATTAACAATTCAGTATCAACTGGGTTCGAATCCCAATCCCCCACAAACTTTATGCCATGTCATTTCAAATTCAATCCTGCACACACTTGTTACTTTTGACCTGAAACATGTTTAAAATTTTTCGTTGTTACTTAACATGAAGAAGAATTGCTGGATTGGAGACTTCAGTCCCATTCCAGTACAAAAATGTCCGTAATATAATTTCAAGTTGAATTTTGCTTTTTGAAATGTTATTTACTGTAATAAATTTGAGTTTGCAAGCGTAATGGCCGTGTCATGTCTAATAACGTGTTTTCTGTATTAATTTGTATGTGGATTGATACCCATTAAGGGCAGTTATTTTTTGAGGCCTCTTGTAATAACCATTTTAGTTAGTCAAACAACTGTATCCAAAAGACCACAGAGGGTATGCAAGACAGTTGCGTTATGGGGATTGCATATAAATCAGGCGAAACGCGATTTATGTCGTTCGGGTACTTTTGAGCATGACAGTACCACAATCCTTAATAAAGCACTTGTGTTTAAAAAGGTATATAATGTTTCTGATATTTATGTCTTGATATAGTCAGATGTTAAGCTCTTTAAACTATTTTGGACTTCTTCTGGCATAATGTCTACTGCGTTTCATACGTGGCATGTCTAATTTTCGTGCATGCACATTCGCAGAGTCGCTTCGCGTTAGAATAACTTACTATACAAACTGATTGTTTAGGTCACGATATTTATTTCGCCGTTAATCTGAAAATTCTGTTGTGATTATTTCCCTCGCAGAAAAATGTAGCACGTTCTTTTACGAACAAAGTTCACCTACACGGTTTCCCATCGTTAGCGAACTATGAAATAGTTCAAGGTAGAGTTACTTGTTACATGGCACAAATCTGAAATACGTATGTTTCTAAATCTTGCAGTGAGAAAAATATGGGAATGTAGAGCATCAATTTCTCAGTTCAGATAAGTTTTGACTTCCAATTCTCTTACTGAGTTTCTACTGCACAAAGGGAAAATCTAATCTCATTACATAATTACTTGTTTACTATATATAGATCCTCCATTGGGATATTTCGAATCGATTATGAGGAATTTCGAATACTTATTATGCTGTCTGCCAGACAGCAGAAAGCCGTTAACGGTCTGCGGTGACTTCAACATGGACTTACTAAAGGGTTCTGATAAAACATACACTCCTGGAAATTGAAATAAGAACACCGTGAATTCATTGTCCCAGGAAGGGGAAACTTTATTGACACATTCCTGGGGTCAGATACATCACATGATCACACTGACAGAACCACAGGCACATAGACACAAGCAACAGAGCATGCACAATGTCGGCACTAGTACAGTGTATATCCACCTTTCGCAGCAATGCAGGCTGCTATTCTCCCATGGAGACGATCGTAGAGATGCCGGATGTAGTCATGTGGAACGGCTTGCCATGCCATTTCCACCTGGCGCCTCAGTTGGACCAGCGTTCGTGCTGGACGTGCAGACCGCGTGAGACGACGCTTCATCCAGTCCCAAACATGCTCAATGGGGGACAGATCCGGAGATCTTGCTGGCCAGGATAGTTGACTTACACCTTCTAGAGCACGTTGGGTGGCACGGGATACATGCGGACGTGCATTGTCCAGTTGGAACAGCAAGTTCCCTTGCCGGTCTAGGAATGGTAGAACGATGGGTTCGATGATGGTTTGGATGTACCGTCTACTATTCAGTGTCCCCTCGACGATCACCAGAGGTGTACGACCAGTGTAGGAGATCGCTCCCCTCACCATGATGCAGGGTGTTGGCCCTGTGTGCCTCGGTCGTATGCAGTCCTGATTGTGGCGCTCACCTGCACGGCGCCAAACACGCATACGACCATCATTGGCACGAAGGCAGAAGCGACTCTCATCGCTGAAGGCGACACGTCTCCATTCGTCCCTCCATTCACGCCTGTCGCGACACCACTGGAGGCGGGCTGCACGATGTTGGGGCGTGAGCGGAAGACGGACTAACGGTGTGCGGGACCGTAGCCCAGCTTCATGGAGACGGTTGCGAATGGTCCTCGCCGATACCCCAGGAGCAACAGTGTCCCTAATTTGCTGTGAAGTGGCGGTGCGGTCCCCTACGGCACTGCGTAGGATCCAACGGTCTTGGCGTGCATCCGTGCTTCGCTGCGGTCCGGTCCCAGGTCGACGGGCACGTGCACCTTCCGCCGACCACTGACGACAACATCGATGTACTGTGGAGACGTCACGCCTCACGTGTTGAACAATTCGGCGGTACGTCCACCCGGCCTCCCGCATGCCCACTATACGCCTTCGCTCAAAGTCCGACAACTGCACATACGGTTCACGTCCACGCTGTCGCGGCATGCTACCAGTGTTAAAGACTGCGATGGAGCTCCGTATGCCACGGAAAACTGGCTGACACTGACGGGGGCGGTGCACAAATGCTGCGCAGCTAGCGCCATTCGACGGCCAACACCGCGGTTCCTGGTGTGTCCGCTGTGCCGTGCGTGTGATCATTGCTTGTACAGCCCTCTCGCAGTGTGCGGAGCAAGTATGGTGGGTCTGACACACCGGTGTCAATGTGTTCTTTTTTTCCATTTCCAGGAATGTATGATGTGGAAACCATATTTGGTCTTACAGTGTGATCTCAGTGACTAATCTTCCAACATGGGTGGATAAAAGTAGCACCCCAACTAATGATATTTCCTTTGATGAAGCTGAATGCAAGAAAATAACTGTGCACTCACTAACAATGCTGTCTCTGATCATGGTGCACAGTCAGTTAGAATAAAAACGACAGTGCCTCTGCTCAGTGAAAATCCGAATAATTAATGATTGAAGAACAAATGTTTCTTAGAATGCTTTACGAAAAAAAAAACATGGGATGAAATTTATAATGAACTAAATGCTAACACAAAATTTAATTTATTCTATGATAAATTCATATAACTGTTTGAAAATAGTTTAAGAAGACAGAGGGATTCATATTGACAATGTTTCCTTTGATGAAGCTCAAAGCCAGGTAATAGCTGCATAACTAATAATAAATTTTCTCTCAGTTCATGATGCACAGTTACTCAGGATAAATAAGACACTGCCTTACTGTATAAGACGTCTAAGTCGATACCAATTAGAGTAATTAATGACGCTAGGACAAATATTTTTGAGAATGGTTTACAAGCAATGACATGGGATAAAATTTAGAACGAGCCAAATGTTGACTTAAAATTTAATTTATGGAACTATAAATTGATATCAGAATTAGAAGACAGCTTTCAACATAAGCAAATTAGAAAGAACATTAACAAGCGTATAAAACACATGGATCACTAGAGGAATTTAATCATTTTGTGAAAGGAAAATGGAAATATATACACTCCTGGAAATGGAAAAAAGAACACATTGACACCGGTGTGTCAGACCCACCATACTTGCTCCGCACACTGCGAGAGGGCTGTACAAGCAATGATCACACGCATGGCACAGCGGACACACCAGGAACAGCGGTGTTGGCCGTCGAATGGCGCCAGCTGCGCAGCATTTGTGCACCGCCCCCGTCAGTGTCAGCCAGTTTGCCGTGGCATACGGAGCTCCATCGCAGTCTTTAACACTAGTAGCATGCCGCGACAGCGTGGACGTGAACCTTATGTGCATTTGACGGACTTTGAGCGAGGGCGTATAGTGGGCATGCGGGAGGCCGGGTAGACGTACCGCCGAATTGCTCAACACGTGGGGCGTGAGGTCTCCACAGTACATCGATGTTGTCGTCAGTGGTCGGCGGAAGGTGCACGTGCCCGTCGACCTGGGACTGGGCCGCAGCGACGCACGGATGCACGCCAAGACTGTAGGATCCTACTCAGTTCCGTAGGGGACCGCACCGCCACTTCACAGCAAATTAGGGACACTGTTGCTCCTGGGGTATCGGCGAGGACCATTCGCAACCGTCTCCATGAAGCTGGGCTACGGACCCGTACACCGTTAGGCCGTCTTCCGCTCACGCCCCAACATCGTGCTGCCCGCCTCCAGTGGTGTCGCGACAGGCGTGAATGGAGGGACGAATGGAGACGTGTCGTCTACAGCGATGTGAGTCGCTTCTGCCTTGGTGCCAATGATGGTCGTATGCGTGTTTGGCGCCGTGCAGGTGAGCTCCACAATCAGGACTGCATACGACTGAGGCACACAGTGCCAACACCCTGCATCATGGTGTGGGGAGCGATCTCCTATACTGGCCGTACACCTCTGGTGATCGTCGAGGGGACACTGAATAGTGCACGGTACATCCAAACCGTCATCGAATCCATCGTTCTACCATTCCTAGACCGGCAAGGGAACTTGCTGTTCCAACAGGACAATGCACGTCCGCATGTATCCCGTGCCACCAAACATGCTCTAGAAGGTGTAAGTCAACTACCCTGGCCAGCAAGATCTCCGGATCTGTCCCCCATTGAGCATGTTTGGGACTGGATGAAGCGTCGTCTCACGTGGTTGCACGTCCAGCACGAACGCTGGTCCAACTGAGGCGCCAGGTGGAAATGGCTTGGCAAGCCGTTCCACAGGATTACATCCAGCATCTCTACGATCGTCTCCATGGGAGAATAGCAGCCTGCATTGCTGCTAAAGGTGGATATACACTGTACTAGTGCCGACATTGTGCATGGTCTGTTTCCTGTGTCTATGTGCCTGTGGTTCTGTCAGTGTGATCATGTGATGTATCTGACCCCAGGAGTGTGTCAATAAAGTTTCCCCTTCCTGGGAGAATGCATTCACGGCGTTCTTATTTCAATTTCCAGGAGTGTATGTTGGGAAGAACAAGTAGAGATTCTGCAGTGATTGAACATTACAAAAGTTTTTCATAATAATCACATAGGGAGTCTCCCAATGCTCAATCTTAGGTCTGCTATGGTTCCACATATATGTAAACGATTTTTGGTCTAATATACAGCAAGTGGAATTGGTTATTTTTGTGGATGACACTAGTATGGTAATCGTTCCAAGCATACATATCTTAACAAATGAGATGGTAAACAAGATTCTTAAAAGTATAATTGTTTTTCTGCTTACAGGCTTACCGTCTATTATAAAAAGACACATACTCAGTTTTGAACATCTAGGGATACTATATCAATGATCAGGGTAAGGCACATAGTGGGGAAATAATAAGTAGGGTGGAAACTTCAGTATTCTTAGGTGCCCAAACTAAAGTTAATTTAAACTGCAAAAGCACATTTCATTGCTCCCGAAAAAACTTTGTCCATGTAAACACACTTAGAATCATTGTAAATTTAGGGAGAAACAAAACAGAAAGTTGACATTTACATGTATTTTCATTCAATAACCTCTATGGAATAATGTTCTGGTATAACTCATCATTAAGGAAGCAAGTCTTCATTGGTCAAAAATGTCGTGCAAGAATGATATATAGTGCTCACCCATAATCATCTTGTTGACATCTGTTTAAGGAGTTGGGCGTTCTGACTACTTCTTCACAGTATTTTTATTACCTCATGAAGTTGACTATAAATAATCCAGTTCAGTTCAAAAGGAACAAATTACAATACCAGAACAAAAATGACATTCATTATTCCACATTAAAGTTTAGTTATCACAAAAAAGGGTGCACAACATTGCAACTAAAATTTTTGGTAACTTACCCAGTGATTTCAAATTTTACTTAGTTGTCTAAGATTATATTACAAACTGAAAAAGTTTCTAGAACGATAGTTTCTCTCCTCAATTATTATGGCCAATTGAGTCAATGATGAAGAGCTGGCAAATATTTTTCACGAAAATGTCCATTAACAACAGGAAATTATTCGTGACACATAACATGATTTGGTGGTATATTATGTCTTGCAGCAATATTTCGTTGTCTGAAAGTGTAACATGGACCATAGAAATTCTTCAGATAGTGAGGATGGAAGCATGAAGGAGAATGTTAAAACGTGATGGAACCACAAAATGCAGATGATAATGTATTAGAGTAACTAAGAAGAAATTAGAAGGGCTGCCGTAAGATGACCAGAATTAGAGGGCGGAGGTGTAAAGAGTATATACGAAAATGGACTCTTTGCAGCAGTAATTCAGTATGATGTGCGAAATAATCACCCACATTAGAACAGGAAGATATGTAAAAGATAACGAAATCAGTTGCTGGACAGTTGTCAGTTGAGTGAAACACACAAGACAACGTATTCTCAGGAGCTCCTCACACTACAAATTTCGCTTTCAGTAATTTTCTATACTGTTTGTTTCTATGAAAATGAGGTTAGCAAACGCAAGAGATGAAATATAAGTTATTTGTAAAATTAGGTTGAAGAGAATATTTGAGACTCCTAGTAATTAGAAAAAACTCACGTGTATGCATTTTTTGTGTTAAACGAATAATGATCTTGAGCAGCTGGTGGGCAAATTTCTTATCCTGAACATTGTCAGCTAACAAATTTTCGCACATAATCCGCTCAATGGAATAGTTATGCATCATTGACATCTGACATTCTTATTTATACAGGGTGTTAAAAAAGGTACGGTCAAACTTTCACGAAACATTCATCACACACAAAGAAAGATGATATATTATGTGGACATGTGTCCGGAAACGCTTACCTTTCATGTTAGAGCTCATTTTATTTCTTCTCTCCAACTCACATTAATCGTGGAATAGAAACACACAGCAACAGAACGTACCAGCGTGACTTCAAACACTTTGTTACAGGAAATGTTCAAAATGTCCTCCGTTACCGAGGATACATGCATCCACCCTCCGTCGCATCGAATCCCTGATGCGCTGATGCAATCCTGGAGAATGGCGTATTGTATCACAGCCGTCCACAATACGAGCACGAAGAGTCTCTACGTTTGGTACCGGGGTTGCGTAGACAAGGGCTTTCAAATGCCCCCATAAATGAAAGTCAAGAGGGTTGAGGTCAGGAGAGCGTGGAGGCCATGGAATTGGTCAGCCTCTACCAATGCATCGGTCACCGAATCTGTTGTTGAGAAGCGCACAAACACTTCGACTAAAATGTGCAGGACGCCGTGCGGGTTTGGGGGTTAGAATAGGTCCGCGGTATTCCTGCCTGTCCTAAGAGGCGACTAAAAGGAGTCTCAAACATTTGGGCCTTATATGATGGTCCCCTGTTGGGTTTGACCTCCATCTCTCAAAATTTTCCGAAGAGCGAGCCGATTGGGGAAGGGCGCTTTACTTGGTGCATTGTGTCCATCTTGCGATCAGACCGTTCGCTTGCTTATACACTGTTGAATTGCAGTCCTCTCCACTCTCCATCTCTTGGGCATGACTCTGTTTCTCCGTGCAGATTACACCTTGCACTGTGCAGTGCCTGTTTCTGCACCGACGGCGACCACAGACCACATGTTACCTAACATCCAGCACGGTAGCCAGGCTGTTGTGGTGGGGCCGCCATGTACCCTATTGATTGTAGCCCCCTGACTACACAGGGATCGCTCTACTGATGCCTGCGCCGTTAACTACCCACGTATGCCAAGGAGTAGATGCCTATCCTCCTGGGGTATCGGGACTCCCGGCAACAGCCATCCTGCCAGGTGGCTTTTGCCGTGGCTGGGTGGCACCTGTGGGGAGGGCCCTTGGTCGGAGTAGGTGGCATCAGGGCGGATGACCCGCAATGAAGCGTGGTACATCGTCTCTCGCTGGTGGCCAGCCGCCAGCAGTCTCTAAGCGTTCTCGGGCTCAGTTTAACGCTCAGAAGTACGATCCGAAAACGTTTCCCTCCCTGGCCACAGTGTGGGAGAAACGTATGTCTCAGGATGGCAGTAGCAGTTATTCGCCCCGCTTCTTAGTTTGTATGAGGGCTGATGGGGAGTCTTTGCTCTCCACAAAGCCTCAATTCTTCGTCAAGCATTTAGAGGACAAGTTTGGGGAGGTGGAGGGCTTGTCAAAATGCGCTCTGGGTCAGTCCTGATATAAACGGCATCCTCTGCCCAGTCACGATGGTTACTCGCTTGTGAGAAGTTGGGGGATGTTGCCGTTATGTTCACACCCCATAAGAGTTTAAATATGGTCCAGGGAGTTATTTAACATAGGGATCTTCTTTTGCTGTCTGATGAAGAGCTGCGCGCCAATTTAGAGCGCCGAGGTGTACATTTCGTCCGGCACGTTCATCGGGGTCTGAAGGAAAATCAGATTGCTACCGGTGCCTTCATCTTGGCCTTAGAAGGGGATACATTACCGGAAAAGGTCAAGGTGATGGTCTACCGATGTGACGTTAAGCCCTATATCCCTCCCCCGATGCGGTTCTTTAAGTGCTGGAAGTTCGGCCATATGTCTTCTTGCTGCACTTCCAGCCTCACATGTCGAGATTGTGGACGGCCATCACATCCCAATACACCATGTGCCCCGCCTCCCATCTGTGTCAACTGCGGGGAGCACCATTCACCTTGCTCGCCAGACTGCCGAATTTTCCAGAAAGAGCGTAAAATCATGGAATACAAGACCCTGGGCAGACTAACCTATACTGAGGCCAAAAGGAAATACGACCGACTCCATCCTGTGAGAATGACATCTTCCTACACTGCTGCTACAACACCTGTGCTAGCCCTGTCTGTTTCTCCAATTGCGGCTGGATCGACGAGTAGTACAACTCCTCCTGCCCCCTCGCCAGTGGGGGCTCTACCCACCGGGTTGCTCCTGCGCCACCTACCTCAGGAGAAACACCATCCCACCCATCGGGGATGTCCATCCCCACTTCTAAGCCAGAGAAGTGTCCAACTTCTTCGGCTTCTCACGCTTGCAAGGGGTCCCTTGGGGGTCCCTCCCTTTCCAGGTTTCCGCCAGCGAGAAGGCTGACGACTGACAGTGGCGTAAGTGCCCGCAATCCGCTGGTCGTAGGGCTTCACGGTCCTCCTCCGTCCTGGAGACTGAATCGGTGAAGCCCTCCCAGCCGGTGCGACCCAAGGAACGGCGTGAGATATCCAAGAAGAGCTCTCAGCCCAAGGAACTCGTGGTGGCAGCCATCCCACCGCAACCTTCCAGCTCTGCGTCTGAGGATGAGGTGGAGATTCTGGCGTCCCCTGAGGACCTCAATCTCGCCGGTCCATCAGACGCCATGGAAAGCACTATCACAGGTGCTAAATCGGAGGCAGCAGGTGACCCAGTGGCGTAATCTCCCTTCCCAGTCCCGTCACGCCTTTCTCAGCCATGGACACACCATCCTCCAGTGGAACTGCGGTTTCTTCCACCATCTAGCTGAGCTCCGCCAACTTACCAGCCTTCACCCTTTCCTCTGCATTGCTCTGCAGGAAACTTGGTTTCCGGCAATGCGAACCCCCGCCCTCCATGGCTACCAGGGTTATTATAAGAACTGGGCAGCTTATGAAAGGGTGTCTGGTGGCGTCTGCATATATGTCCTGAACTCTCTTCACAGCGGGTCTGTACCTCTCCAAACACTTTTAGATGCTGTCGCTATTCGGGTGTGGACGCCACAGGCTGTTACCGTCAGCAATCTTTACCTTCCACTGGATGGGGATCTCGTGCAGCATGTCCTGGCTGCTCGGATAGCCCAATTGCCGCCACCTTTCTTGTTACTGGGCGACTTTAACGCCCATACCCATCTGTGAGGTTGGTCAGTGGCAACAGGTCGAGGCGCCATCGTTGAGCATTTATTGGCGCAGCTTGATCTCTCGATATTAAATGATGGTGCCTTCACACACTTCAGTGTGGCGCATGGCACATACCCCGACAAAGACCTTTCGATCTGTAGCCCTAGCCTCTTACCGTCTGTCCAATGGAGAGTGCATGACGACCTTTGAGGTAGTGACCAGTTTCCGATCTTTCTGTCACTACCACAGCGTCAGTCTTCTGGGCGCCCTAGCAGATGGGCTGTGAATAAGGCTGACTGGGACTTGTTCTCCTCCACTGCCGCTATTGAGCCTCTCTCTAACGATGACAGTAATGCAGTGGTTCAATCGGTCACCACCGGCATCGTTACTGCCGCCGAATCTGCGATTCCCCGTTCTTCTGGGTACCCTCGGCTGCGGACTGTGCCTTGGTGGTCGCCTGAGATCGCTGAAGCGATTAAAGCTCGCCGGCGGGCGCTCCAGCTTTACAAGCGACATTCCTCAATCGAACTCCTTATCGCCTTCAAACGGCTGCGTGCGCGAGCCCGCCGCATTATCCGCCAACACAAGCAGGAGTGCTGGGAGCTGTATGTGTCCACCATTGGCCTCCATGTCACTCCATCGCAGGTCTGGGTCAAGATTCGCCGCCCCTATGGCTATCGGACCCCTGTCAGCGTCCCTGCGCTCTCACCGAATGGAGCAGTTTGTACTGACTCCGACGTCATTGCAAACCGCTTGGCAGAGCTCTTTGCTCTGAATTCCGCTTCTGCCAACTACCCCTTGGGCTTCCGCTCCATTAAAGAGCGGATAGAATGTCGGAGTCTTTCTTTTCGCACCCAGCATCCTGAATTGTACAATGTTCCATTCAGTGAGTGGGAATTCCGCAGTGACCTCGCCGCTTGTCCTGATACCGCTCCTGGCCCAGATAGCATCCACTCTCAGATGCTGAAACATCTTTCAGTGGACTGCCAGCGACACCTCCTCGACCTTTACAACTGCATTTGGGTCGAGTGTGAGTTTCTGTCGCAATGGCGGGAAAGCCTTGTTGTCCCCATTCTGAAACCGGGGAAGAACCCTTTGGAGGTGGACAGCTACCGTCCCATTAGCCTCACCAACGTTCTTTGCAAGTTTCTTGAACAGATGGTGAGCCGGCGCTTGAATTGGATACTGGAGTCTCGCGGCCTTCTGGCTCCGTCTCAGGGTGGGTTCCGTAAAGGCCGCTCCACCACCGACAATCTGGTGAGCCTAGAGTCGGCCATCCGTACTGCCTTTGCCCGCCATCAGCATCTGGTCGCTGTCTTTTTCGACATGAGGAAGGCGTATGATACGACATGGCGTAATCACATCCTCTCTACGCTTTATGGATGGGGCCTTCGGGTCCCTCTGCCGATCTATACCCGTAATTTTCTGTCATATCGTACTTTCCGCGTGCACGTCGCGGCCTCATGTAGTTCCTCCGAAGTCCAGAAGAACGGTGTGCAACAGGGTTCTGTTCTAAGTGTCTGTCTGTTTTTAATAGCCATTAACGGGCTCGCTGCGGCCGTGGGAAATTCTGTCTCCGCTTCCCTGTATGCTGTCGACTTCTGCCTTTACTACAGCTCTATTGGCATTGCAGTTGCTGAACGTCAGCTACAGGGCGCAATCCGCAAGGCGCAGTCTTGGGCTGTAGCGCACGGTTTTCAGTTTTCGGCAGCCAAGACCTGCGTCATGCATTTCTGCCGGCGACGCACTGTTCACCCAGAGCCGCGGTTTTATCTCGACGGCGAGCTTCTTACAGTGGTGGAGTTACATATGTTTTTGGGGTGGTTTTTGATGCCCGGTTGACTTGGCTGCAGCTTAAACAGGCGTGTTGGCGGCATGTAAATGCTCTGCGATGCCTGAGCCACACCAGGTGGGGCGCCGACCGATCTACTCTCCTACGGCTTTACCAGGCGTTAATCCAGTCCCGTCTGAACTATGGGAGTCTGGCTAATGGCTCAGCATCCCCATCTGCGCTGCGGGTGCTGGACCCAATCCTCCACAACGCGATACGCCTTGCCACTTGTGCCTTCCGGACCAGTCCTGTGGACGGCATACTTGTGGAGGCAGGTGTCCCTCCACTGCGGATACGACGCCAACAATTACTGGCTGCTTATGCTGCCCTTGTTTTTAGCTTGCCCGAGCATCCAAATTATCGTGTCCTGTTCCCGCAGTCCCTCGTCCATCTGCCAGAACGTCGGCCCAGGTCGGGTTGTCCGATCGCCGTACGCGTCAAACAGCTTCTCTACGGGCTTGGATGTTTCCCTGTACCACCTCCTTTCCGGGCCCCTCTGCGTACACCCCCATGCCTTCGGCTCAACTTGGCACAGGGCCCAAAGGACTCAGTTTCTCCGGTGGCCTTCCGACGCCGCTTTTATTCCATCCTGGACACGTATCAGGGCTCTGGCGTTGTCTATTCCGACGGTTCGATGGTTCCTGGTCGTGTCGGTTATGCACTAACTCTAGGGGACCATTCTGAACAACGTTCGTTGCCGGCTGGCTGCAGTGTTTACACTGCTGAGCTGGTCACCATCTTTAGCTCCCTAGAGTATATCCGCTCCTGCTCAGATGAATCCTTCATTATCTGTAGCGATTCCCTGAGCGGTTTACGAGCTCTCGACCAGTGTTTCCCTCGTTCTCGTCTGGTGATGGCTATCCAGGAGTCCCTGCATACTCTTACCCGTTGCGGCAGATATGTGGTCTTTGTTTGGACCCCGGGTCATGTTGGGATACCCAGAAATAAAACTGTTGACCGCCTGGCGAAAGAGGCCACTAGTGCACCATCTCTGGAGATTGGCCTCCCGGCGACTGATTTGCGGGCACTATTACGCCGCAAAGTTTTCGATTTATGGGACACTGATTGGCGCAACATGCCCGTGCCTAAAAAACTCCGCCGTATCAAGGAGACGACTACTGTGTGGCGGTCATCCATGCGAGCTAACTGCAGGGAATCAGTCGTCCTTTGTCGGCTCCGCATTGGCCACACCTGACTGACGCACACTTATTTACTGTGTTGTGAGGATCCCCCTCTCTCTCTTGTTGTGGGGCGTCCTTGACGGTGGTCCATATTCTGTTGGAGTGCGCCCTTTTATCTGTGCTCAGGCAGACTTTTGCGCTGCCTGATACGCTCTCTGCGCTTTTATCTGACGACTCTTCCATAGCGGACGTAGTTCTGCGTTTTATTCGGGCAGGGAGATTTTATCGCTTAATGTAAGTGTGTGAGTTTTTGTGTTGATTCTGGCCTATGGCCTACGATTTGTCTGATTTTTTTTCATGTCTTTCTCGATGGTTGGCTTTTCCGTTTTTGTTTGTATGGTCGGCCAACCACCGTCATACTCTGTGTGATTTTAGTTCGTCTTGTCTGGTCTTTGTCTACGTTTCTCTTGTTCTGTGTCGTCTGTCTTATCGTCTGTCTTATCGTCCGTTGATCGTTTTATTCTCAGTGGGTGTTTTTAGTATTTGGAAAAAGGGACCGATGACGGTAGCAGTCTGGTCCCTTTAACCCCCACAAACCAACCAACCAAAATGTGCAGGACCTTCATCGTGCATGAACCACATGTTGTGTCACACTTGTAAAGGCACATGTTCTAGCAGCACAGGTAGTATCCTGTATGAAATCATGATTACGTGCTCCATTGAGCGTAGGTGGAAGAACATGGGGCCAAATGAAGACATCACCAACAATGCCTTCCCCAAACGTTCACAGAAAATCTGTGTTGATGACGTGATTGCACAACTGCGTGCGGATTCTCGTCAGGCCACACATGTCGATTGTGAAAATTTACAATTTGATCACGTTGGAATGAAGCCTCATACGTAAAGAGAACATTTGCACTGAAATGAGGACTTACACATTGTTGGATGAACCATTCGCAGAAGTGTACCTGTGGATGCCAATCAGCTGCTGATACATGGTACAGAAACAACTGGTTCTCCCGTAGCTTTCTCCATACAGTGACGTGGTCAATGCCTTGTACAGCAACAACTTCTCTCACATTGAAATTAGGGTTATCGTCAACTGCACGAAGAACAGCCTCGTCCATTGCACGTGTCCTCGTCGTTCTAGGTCTTCCCCAGTCGCGAGTCATAGGCTGGAATGTTTCGTGCTCCCTAAGACGCCGATCAATCGCTTCGAACGTCTTCCTGTCGGGACCCCTTCGTTCTGGAAATCTGTCTCGATACAAACGTACCGCGCCACGGCTTTTGCCCCGTGCTAATCCATACATCAAATGGGCATCTGCCAACTCCGCATTTGTAAACATTGCACTGACTGCAAAACCACGTTCGTGATGAACACTAACCTGTTGATGCTACGTACTGACGTGCTTGATGCTAGTACTGTAGAGGAATGAGTCGCATGTCAACACAAGCACCGAAGTCAACTTTACCCTCCTTCAATTGGGCCAACTGGCGGTGAATCGATGAGGTACGGTACACACGGATGGAACTAAAATGAGCTCTAACATGGAAATTGAGCGTTTCCGGACACATGTCCACATAACATATTTTCTTTATATGTGTCTGCGGAATGTTTCCTGAAAGTTTGGCCGTACCTTTTTGTAACACCCTGTATAGGTTCTATGTGTATCTATAAACGTTTATAGCTTCTACGAAATTTGGAAGGTATCAGTGTATGAAAAATATGATGAACAATCAAAGATTATTTCCAAATGAAGAAAGTGAAATAGCAGAAGACCTTCTAAAACAATGGCTTAGAGGCATTTCGGAACTAGCGAGGAGGCGCAGTGGTTAGCACAATGGACTCGCTTTCGGGAGGACGACGGTTCAAATTCTGATTTAGGTTTTCTGTGATTTCCCTAAATCGCTTCAGGCAAATGCCAGGATGGTTCCCTTGAAAGGGCACGGCCGGCTCCCTTCCCTAAGCCGACGAGACCGGTGGCCTCGCTGTCTGGTCCCCTCCCCAAATCAACCAACCAACAGAGACATCGGAAGAATCATATTGGAATACAGTTTTGTTATCGATTTGTAGACATATTAGATTTATTCTCTCTATGACTCCTTTCCCCTGTCTTCTTTATCTTCGTGGATGCATATTTATTTTTTCCTCGACACTTGGACGATAGTTTACATATGAACGGCGGCTTTCGTCAACGAATTAGACTATCACATGTGGCGATAAAATTGGGAAGTTGTAAGGCTGCAAGTATATGTCTTGGTGGGATTGTTAGAAAAATACGAAGCAGGATCCGCTTTGTACTTCGTACCTTGTATTTTAGATCGATAACCTATGTCTGGGGAATAAATAAATTACTGTAGTTATTGAGTCTGTCTAGTCTTGCTGTTCGTTGAGTGCAATAATGATTTCTTCAGATTTACTTACCTCATTAGTAACCTCAACAAGGGTATGTCAGTATAATACTCAGTATGTGATTAGTTCACGTTGTTTGATCATAATAAACAAAGATCTGAACCGATTTGTAGCACCTATCACGTCAGTTGACCGGCATAAATATTGCCTCCTCTCGCTCTCAGAGAAAACGATATGGCCTACAAATTATTGCGAGATTACGTAGCTAAGGTCTTAAGCTTTAAAATCATCTAAGATTATTGTATGCATCATTTATAGTTTACTAGTTACTGTCGATCATGGACAATATAACGTTTATAACCCAAACTTTTTCGAACATGCCTAAGGGCCTCGAACACGTGTAGCCACTCGCTAAGTAAGCCTTCTCAGTGTTTGTGTGCTTTCTTAACTGCGCCCTCAGAGCTTCGGCGCAAAACAAATCTGGAGCTGCATTTTGTGGAGGGCCGGTGCTTTCCCAGAAGTGACCTCCTGCTGCGAGACTAGGGGTGGCGGCAGCCCGCCTTTGTTTGTTTGACGTTATATAAGACGTCACTCAGCGGTAGGGTGACGGGAGGGCGACGCCAGTTGTCTGCAGTAACCACATTAGCAATCTGCAGACAAACATGACACTTTGTCCTGTCGTCGTCCTTGTGCCTCCACAAACATTCCCTGGCCGCGGTTGTGTGTTTCGGACAACATAAAGAAGAGGTTCAGTCACCGAAGTAAAGGAACAGCACATATGTTAACTGCTTCTTGGAGTGAAAACTTTACAGTTCTCTGTTAATACATCGAAAGCGGAGTCATATGCCCTCCTGTAAAATTGCTGAAGGGAATGAAAACTGAACATCAATTAAGTTTGTCTGTTTTTTGAGGACGTTGGTGTAAGAGAAATCGTTACCCCTGTTCATAGATTTGAATCCACTTCTGTCATTTACGAACCCAGGGATTTCTAACGTGGTGAAGCCCTCTATTGGTGATTAAGTAGTTACACCAACGGAATAGAGTCTCAGTTGGACAATGATATGAATCTTTATTAAAGGTATTTTGGGATGATAGTGCTGAAATAATAATCTACTGTCAGAGATATTTCGAATCTTCGAATAAATTTTTACTTTGTTATTTACATTTCTAGTGGTGATCATGTCATCTAGTTGCACTACCATTCCCTGTTACCGAATAACCCACTTGCGTTATTCATTTGCGTGTATAAAAGAAAACGAAGAATGCTCAGAATGCTCACATGTGCATTTCACCAAGTGTCGTGTAGGTTGCACATATATCAGAAATTTTGTGATGGTCCGCCCCCGGTAGCTGATTCAGTCTGCTTTCCGCAGCGCTGCGGCGAGGACGTCTTGTTTACGTCCCGTCCGCGCGGTCGCGAGTGCTCGTAGTTGTTTACTACTGCGTTGTCGCTAGTTTAGCGTCCATGACTACCGACGGAACATGGCACATTCATACAGACAAACCACCATCAAGATCAGTTTTCAACCCGATAATGCACGACCGCGAGCTTTTGAAGTGGAACGTTTCCTTCATGACGACGTTAAAATTGACCCGCGAGACGTAATTGGTATCCATCTCTCTATCACGAGCAGTGTTGTCTACGTCAAGCTAGTAAGTGACGAGGTGTGCAACAGAATCGTGAGCGCACATGCCAACGGTCTGAAATTCAAACATTCTGATGGCCATATTCGGGCGGTCTCTATCGATCACGCTGGGCTTGGCCTACGTACGATACGCGTGTTCGAACTCCCTTTTGAAGTACCACTGGACGTAGTCACCGCGGCTTTCCAGCCCAACGGCAGAGTAATCAGCCATATGGCCGAAAAATGGACCACCTTTACAACGTACCCCGT
The DNA here is from genome assembly GCF_023897955.1 of Schistocerca gregaria. Taxonomy (NCBI): domain Eukaryota; kingdom Metazoa; phylum Arthropoda; class Insecta; order Orthoptera; family Acrididae; genus Schistocerca; species Schistocerca gregaria. The sequence continues at coordinate 24,088,260 of NW_026061710.1, forward strand.
TCTTAACGGGGTACGACAGATTAAAATTGAATTGACCAAACATGTTCCGTCATATCTGTCATCGGCGGATGTAGGGCGATCATTATGTATGACGGTCAGCCACGCACTTGCTCTGGTTGTGGCCAAGTAGGGCACGTCCGTTCGGATTGACTCCGACGACGGCTTACTCAAATCCCGACAGGTGAATCTATGACTCCTTCTACGGTGACGACCCTTCCTCTCAATTACGCCGAAGTTACACGGGCAGCAACCTTTACCTCTGCTGACGACATTAGTTCGATAACCGCCCTCGATGGTGAGAACATAATGGCTTCTGCAGTACAGGATCCGGCACCCCCACCTGAAGATAATCACCGACCGACCTTGCAAGAAGGCGTAGATGCCAGGATGGACACTGACCCACGGGTTGTGCCGACAGCAGCTTTTCTTCCAGACACCGGAGCAGCTGAAGAAATCTACCCACATTCAGATACTGAAGCACACGTCCGTAAACAGCGTTCCCCGCGAAAACACAAGAGACGGCGGCGTGCTCCATCGGACGAGTGTTTGCAGCAATCGTCTGCCATGGACTGTGGAAATTCCGACGACGGTACCGGCGGTACAGAGGCCGCTGTAACTTCAAACTCAACAGATCGCCGTGGTGACGGCTTCAGCCCCTCCGACCCCACAGAACAGCAGGATCACAAGCAGACAGCCGCTGCCGATTCCCAGCCAGAAGAGCCGATGGAGTCAGCGCCGAGTGCCACAGCAGCCACTAACAGCCACCAACAGCCGATGGTATTTCATGGCGACTGGGCAGACGACTGTGAGGCACACTCCTTGCCCATCGTGTCGGACGACACGGGGGGAAATTTATCCCACCAGTGCTGACGCTTTCCCGCCATTAGGTAGAGTGACGAGACAGCCTTACAGGGGTACTGATGGCCAACACAGATGCTGTGGATAGACCTCAAACTTATCGCATTGCAAATATAAACATCAACACTATACGGACGCGCGCTAAGTTATCATTGCTTCAGGATATGTTGAACTCGGCTTCCATCGACATAGCCCTCCTCCAGGAAGTGTACGTCGACGACTTCCCAGACATGTACGGTTACGATGCTTGCGTCTCTCCAGCTTCCCCAAAAGGCAGCGGTGTCGCTGTACTTCTTCGGGAAGGGGTAGTGGCAGACGATATCCTGTTTCTGCCTGGGGCAAGAGGAACGGCACTCACAGTACTGGGTGTCCGCCTTATCAATATCTACGCACCTTCCGGGACGGACAAACGTCGCGAACGTTCACGATTCTTTGCGGAAGACGTCGCCCCGCTCTTCCAAGGCCCCCACGTCCATCTGTCGTTTGGAGGTGACTAAAATTGCGTACTGGCGCCCAGAGACCAACTCCCACGACATAATCCTTGCCCGGAACTGGAGACGCTAATTCGAGACCTGCAGATGGTGGACACTTGGGAACATCTTCACAGCCACCGACCGGGATTCACGCACTTCACGAGTCACTCTTCCAGTCGTATCGACAGGATTTATGTCTGACGCTCTCTCGCCGCTGGAACACAAGATGCGGAACTGTGGCCTGCAGCATTCTCGGACCACTCAGCTTACATTTGTACCGTCACCCTGCGGCGGCAACAAGTGTGGAGAAGCCGCAGCCCGTGGAAATTAAACATCGCTCACCTGTCGTACCCGGATTGCCGCCAAGCCGTTGAGGATACGTGGCATTCGTGTGAAAATCCCCTCCGTGCATATCCCCCAACGATCCGCTGGTGGTTGGACTGCGCCAAACCGTCACTGAGGCGAACGTTGATAACCTACGGTCGCGACCACGCTACTTGGCGAAGACATACACTCGACTTTTACTTCCGGGTCCAGCGCGACTGCGATACTATGGCGCCGTCTCCGGAACGACAAACGGCGGTCCACCGTGCCAAGGCTCATATTCTCGTTCATATGCGACGCCACCTAGGGGGGGTAGTCATCCGCTCGAGGACGTAGGATCGGATGTCTAGCGAACGCCCGTCAATGTTCCACGTCCTTCGTGAACGTAAACGACGCCAACGAGCGCTGATACGCTTCATCGACACGGAGGAGGGTCATCGCCTCACCACGCAACAAGACATAAACACAGCGTTCTACAATCATTAATCCCAGCTCAATTCCGCACAGACCCCTGATCCGACAGCACTGGAGGACGTCTCTCAGACGATTTACGGCACCGTCACCCCGGTAATAGAAGCGGCCTTGATGGAAGAAATTACAGAAGAAGAAGTGATCAACGCCATTAGAAAAGGGGCTGTCAACAAGTCTCCGGGTCCTGATGGGCTCCCCTTGGAATTTTACCGGACTTTTCAATATTTATTAGCCTCCCGATGGACGGACATCTGTCGCGAACTACTATCCCCGGACGTGCCGCTCCCTGCGGCCCTTGTGGAAGGGATGATTATTCCTATTCACAAACCGTCCGGTGGCTCACGACTGCAGGACTACCGCCCGTTGACGCTATTGAACTGCGACTTTAAGATCTTTTCTCGACTGTTGGCGGCGCGGATACGCCAGACGCTACGCAATGTTATCTCACCCGATCAGACGTCATTGGGAGGCGACAATAATATTCAAACGGCACTCAGCGAATATCGTGACTTGATCTCACTGGCGAGGGCATGTAGTCTGAAGGGTGCACTGGCGACCATCGATTTTAGTCAAGCTTTCGACCACAACTATTTCGAAGCGGTCCTCCAACATATGCGGTACCCACAGCCATTCGTCACTGTCGTCATGCGACTACTCCGCGGCGCGACGTCCAAGGTGATAGTCAACGGCCGACCTACGCAGCCCCTCACCATTTCTCGATCGATACGCCAAAGCTGCCCTCTGTCCACTTATACTTTACGCTGTGGCCACAGAACCTCTCCTCTGCGGCCTGCGCCAACGACTAACGGGTATGACGTTACGAGGCCACACTTTCCGATGTAAAGCGTACGCTGACGACCTGGTGATTGTCATCCGCAACGGTGACGACACCGCTAGCGCACTAACTTGGATAGCGAAATATGGCATGGCCACTGGTAGTCGTATCAACGTCGCAAAATTGGTGGCGATGAACATCGGGGTCGGATTGTCTGAGAACAGTGTCACCCCCTTACAGCTCAGTGATAGTTTGAAATGTCTCGGCATTGATTTTACAGACGATATACGACGGACCGCTGCTCACAACTTTCGAAGGCTTTTACGAAATGTTCGGACTGGAATTGCCAACAACCGCCTACGAGCCCTGGATATCGTCCAACGGACCCAGTATGTCAACACACATTTAGCGTCACGCATTCCGCACTACGCCCATATATTACCTATACCGGTGATGTTAGCTCGCCGTATACTTGCGGCTTTTGGGTCCTTCGTGAGTTCTGGAATGCTTTTCAAGATCAAATATGAGACTCTCACCCTTCCCCCGGATCGGGGAGGGCTTGGCCTTTATCACGTTTATGACAAAGCGGTCGCCCTATTTGTCAGCACATTAGTCAAACTATGGCACCGCCGTCCGGACAGTCTGACCAGTTTGTTAATAGAAGAACTAGCACCGCCCTCCCTGTTGCCGCCTGTGCCAATACACCACGTCCCCTCTTCGCTCTTCTACATCGGTGTCTTTTACCTCGAACTCAGTTACGTTCGACTTGCCTTACCAGCGACTCAACTGGCGACGGCAAAGACTCTTTGTAGGGTCCTGCAACGTGGACGACCCGATAACGTCGTGGAGAGGAAGCACCCAAACGTCAACTAGCGAGTAGTGTTGAGGACAATTCACCACGTAACACTAGACACTGACGTCACGGCGATATGGTATATCACTATCAACGGTAAGCAGGTGACCAGATCAAGGCTTCATGCGATCCACATGGTAGACTCACCCATGTGCACGAGCTGTGGCGTTCAAGACAACGATGAACACCGTCTCAGCTGTGGCGAGTCTACAGCAGTGTGGCACTTAGTGAGGCAAATGTCAGCATATTCCTTCGGGTAACGCCGCATCATATCGACCCCAAGACTATCTTATACCCGGATGAAACGTATTACCCACGCACTAAAACTAATGCAACGACGTGGCTTCGTGGACATGCAGTGCACTATTTGTTTCAAGACGGCACTAAGGACACTTTAGACTTTTGGAACTATTTGCAGGAACGGCATTGCAAGATCCTCCGTAACCCAAAGTATCGACAATATTTTTCCAATTTTTTGTGGAGTGCGTTCCACGACCCTCCACGTAGCTGGAACATCACGGGTAAGAGAAGCTAAAATTACAATACGATAATAGAACACTACACGGTACAAGGTGGGATCTACTTTCATCATTAAGAGAAGTCATACCTGGATGATACAGCAGATGGAGAGTTTCGTTGGGAACCCTCACACTCTGTAGCAGTATTTGTCCCATTTCCTCTTTTTGTCCCCGGTGCGAAAAGGTCTTCGCAGTTTTAGTTTTCCCATCCGGTGCAAGATGTAGCACTGGTTAATGGTGGTATGGATTCCACCCTTCAGTTTTGTTTCATGGTTTCCTTCGCCCCGCACTTTGCTCTCTTTCTTTATGCCCTTTTCTACAACTATTAGTATGGTTTTAGTTACGTGCGTCCCCAACTCGACGCAACGAGTGCACTTACTAGTTTTCTGTTCCTTACTGTTAAAAGAAATAAAAATAAAAATTAAAAAATAGTGGTCAGCGCGACAGACTGTCAATCCAAAGGGCCCGGGTTCGATTCCCGGCTGGGTCGGAGATTTTCTCCGCTCAGGGACTGGGTATTGTGTTGTCCTAATCATCATCATTTCATCCTCATCGACGCGCAAGTCACCGAAGTGGCGTCAAATCGAAAGACTTGCATCAGGCGAACGGTCTACCCGACTGGAGGACCTCGTCACACGACATTTCATTTCATTTTACAAATGAACTTGTCAGTTAGTTTTATATGTTGTCACATAGGATCGATATAGGATTTTAACACAATGGCATGTTCGATGTAGTTTTTTAATAGTATGATTGACAGTATAAAAGTGGTGACCAAAGCTCGTTTTGTTTAAAATCTTTCTGTTTGAATATGTTAGTCAAACATGAAACAGTTCCACGTATAACATAACAAAGAAATGAAATTATTGCGCTAGTCGTACACTGGTCTTACTCAAAGAGCCTAAACAGCCCATCACCCATAAAAACATAGAACCCAAAATATATTTTATTATTATTAGGTGGCATTGAAGTTAGTTGACTACAGGCATACAGTACAAGTACGGATCGATAATATGGTTTAATGTATATTAGCTAACGAGAAAATACCTATTATGTAAACGTAAACACCCCACGTAATGTAAAAAAAATAAAAAAAGATGTCCACTGGCTGCCAAACTAATGCAGCACGTGGTGCAGTTATAAAGCTACAAGAACACATGACAGGTAATGGAAAGTTAGCGCGCATCACTTATAATGGCGGACACCAAGCTTACTCAGTTAAAAGTGGAAGTATTTCATGTGTGTCGTCAGTCTCTCTTTCATTACTCATTATTTTCGCGCTGGTATTTTATTAAAACGCTCATTGTTAATGTGTAATCATCGACACAGACACTCTTTTATATATTTTGTGGAGTTGTTTAAATATTCCGATACAAAAGTGGCTATGTAACTTATAAACTATTAAAGAGTCCATTTTCTTCCGTTTTCAGTTTATATCATCTACACAGTCTCTCAACTTGTTAACTAATTTTTTTCGCCTCAGGTATGGATCCATTTTTGGTTCAACTGCGTCTTCTGCCACTCATGTACTGCACCCTCCCGAGACAGTTTAACAAAATTTAAGTTGTCAACAATTAATTTTGAACTAAAACGATTAACAAACCAGCTTACTGGTAACAATTGTTCAATATACATACGCTTTTATACTTCACACACGTCTTCTTTGCAACTTGGGCTGCAATCGAGTGTTAATATTCGATCCACCAAGTCTATACTGCCAAAAAAGGAAAGAATCGTACTTCAGTGCATCGTGATTCGTTTAGCTAGACTGAACTATCATTGTCTGTCACCAATAAATCAAACTCTCATACAACGCCTTCATCACACAACTAATGTAACACGAGAAAATCACAAAATTAAATTGATAGCTTCGAGTCGAGTAACGCGAATTATCAAATAAATCTAAATCATTTACTCAGTATCAGCTGCGAGAAATACCGTTAAATTAAAACACAATAGTGACGATCTACATTCCTGTGTTGAAACTGTCTTTTTTGTTGTACTTTTAACACTTCACGTCATCTAGTTAATATTTATTGTAAGCCTTCAGTAAGCTTTTCGATAATTGATGATAACTCTGTGTAGGGCATCTACGTATCTGTTCTTTGTTTTTCATACGATGGGTGCAACAGTTTTGTTTAGACAACGAAAAGAACGACGACTTACTTTCTCAGGTGAACTTCTTCCTCACTGACATCTCAACGGAAAGCCTTCCTCGCTGAGTAGCTCACTGTTTATAATGATCTTTGACAGACCGTGCGCTAAATTCGGCACCATTAACTGCAATAATAGAAAAATGCTAGTTGTTATATCAGATTATATGCCGTGTACAGACCTTCTCCATAAAATTTTGCTGATCTGAAAAATAAAATATAGTCTGTCAGATTCACTGCTCAGGATGTTAGCCCTAATTTTTGTGTATAAAATAGATTCATATATTGACGTCTCCGGTACGTGCACAGATACTGAAATTTTGGTAATTCCCAAGAATGATTGCCTATCGAAGTTGGTGGGGTCCAAACGATACATATCGAACGTGCGATAGTAAATCGATTACGGAAGTCTCGTGGCGGGCGTTATGAGTATGTTTCAAGTTGTCACTACAAAAACGACCAAAGAAAAGTGTTGGAGAAGCATTTGTAAATTCAAAGGAGACGACTTACCTTACTCGTCGTTGGTGTTATCGTCTTGTAACAGACCGTGTGATGTATAAAGTACAGGGGCAATTCCATTTTCCTGTGGCCAGGATAAACTCTGCCAATATCGCGCAGGAATATCGGAAGAGTGTCGCATGCATCGACTTTTCCCTGCAAACGCCAAGTTGTGGAAGTACAGGTACTGGAAGGAGTACAGTCCGTTCCTCTGTCCTGGACGCCCTTCTCTTTTTATGGGAGACTTGACAGACTTCCACAGCCATTCTATATTCTGGGTGTGGACACTGTGGAGTTTGTCTCTTTGGAAGACGCTAGAGTGGTTCACAAATTCGTGGTAGAACCCTTCAGCCTTCAGAGTCTGGTACGACTGAAATCTTGTGTGATTACTTTTGTTCGAGGCAGTATGAAGTGTTTTATGAGACCGATTAAACTCAACTTGTCTCGGGACAATACCCTCACAACACTTGCGGTACTCTCTTTGCCCGCATCTCGTGGTCGTGCGGTAGCGTTCTCGCTTTCCACGCCCGGGTTCCCGGGTTCGATTCCCGGCGGGGTCAGGGATTTTCTCTGCCTCGTGATGGCTGGGTGTTGTGTGATGTCCTTAGGTTAGTTAGGTTTAAGTAGTTCTAAGTTCTAGGGGACTGATGACCATAGATGTTAAGTCCCATAGCGCTCAGAGCCATTTTATTTGGACACCCTTTCTGTTCCACCGATAACCCAAATATGATCTACTTCACTTTTAGAAGGCCGTCCTCTCTGGTTCTTTCGTCTAATATATATAAGATTCGTCTACTTCTACTATTTTATTCGGTCCTCCAATTTAGTTTGAGTGTGGCTGATTAACGTCTCTGCAAGTTAGTTTTACACTTTACACATCACAGAAACTAAAAAGTGTTGTTACATTGGAGACGTACACGAATTCCGTTAAAAATATCTATTACATGCATAATTGTAACATGACAGTTTTGTTATCCGCATTAAATATTAGTTCACGTGTATATGTACTGCTTCAAAAATTGCCAGAAAAATGGTACCGTGGGAATGAATGTTGAGAAAAGGATTAACTTTGTGGTGTGTTTGGTGCGTTATGTGAGTGCAGTTCATATTCAGCCTTTGATGCCGGCGCCGTGCGCTGTGGCCGAGCACCAGTGCCCGCTGCACGCCGCATTTTTTGCGCGCCCTGCAGCTCTGCTCTGTCCTGCTTTCACACTCGTAGTGCTGTCGCCATTATTGGACTTTGTACTATATATTTATTAGGCAAGATTTATACAAATCACTCATAAGTGTTCCATATTAATCGTCAGATTCGGACGATGATTCCCTTTCATCTTCAGAGTCACTATCCAGTATGTGAGAAAGAGTTTCATCCACAGTATATCGCTTACCTGCCATATCACTTCTAGTAGAAACAGAAGTTAACAACACGTCACTTCAGATCAGAATCAAGGCGGGAAATGAGCGAAACAAACACTTTGAAAGTGATTGCAACTGCATCTAGCGACTGTTGTTAACTACAGACGTTGAACAAAGCCGCTAGATGGTGCATAGGTCAAGCTTCCACACAAGTCGAGCGTAGTGAAGCGGAGAAGTATGACGCGAAGCGGAACTGCTGCACCAGTCCACCGGTTGAGCGCCACATTCGCTCCCGACTTCTACAGAAGTTCATCGTAGCGAAAGGGTTACTCGCGGGGATTGGATCCGGTTTATAAGAATCAGTTTGGCACCTAATTGCAGCACTCTCTCATACCCTAGCCAATAGACACAGCCAGAGTTCGAGCTCTGCGACAGTTCCCAACTCAAGTCATGGGCGGCACTGTCAAGTTTGATTTCTGATATCCATCAAACTCACTCTGAGTTTCGATTTGTGTCATGTTAGCTTTATTGCCGACAGCATTGCAGTTACTAATCTGTTTCGTGCTGTCATTATTAATATTACTCCAAAATTGTTTCAACTGCGAGTAGACGACCTAACGTATTTAATTCACCGTGACAATGTAAACTTTAATCCGACTATGTCAGTGTTCGCCCGCCCGGTTGGCCGTGCGGTCTAACGCACGTCTTCGGGCGGGAAGGAGCGCCTGGTCCCCGGCACGAATCCGCCAGGCGGACTTGTGTCGAGGTCCGGTGAGCCGGCCAGTCTGTGGATGGTTTTCAGGCGGCTTTCCGTCTGCCTCGGCGAATGCGGGCTGGTTCCTCTTATTCCGCCTCAGCTACACTATGTCGGCGATTACTGCGCAAAACAGTTCTCCACGTACGCGTACATCACCATTACTCTACCACGCAAACATAGGGGCTACACTCGTCTGGTGCGAGACGTTCCCTGGGAGGTCCACCAGGGGCCGAACCGCACAATAACCCTGGGTTCGGTGTGGGGCGGCGGAGCGGTGAAGTGGACTGCGGTAGTCGTCGTGGGGTTGTGAACCACTGCGGCTGCGGCCGGGACGGAGCCTCTCCGTCGTTTCTAGGTCCCCGGTTAACATACAATACAATGCAATGCAATGTCACTGTTCTCCTGCGGTCGGTCAGAATCCACTCCACATGTTATTTTCAACTAGTATCCGCACTGCGCGACAATCTCGCTCCCCACTGTCTACTACCGATAGTTTATTCTCGAGTCTTGTACAAGCTTCCGTAAGGATCACATACTCACACAATGAAAATCTGGAACCTAGCAGTTACAATTGGAAACTGATTGATAAGGGTTATCAAATGTCTATTTCGTAAAAGTACCTGCAGATATTAATGAAATATGAAAAATAAATTACAAGGTCTTTTCTTTTTTACTGTTTCCTGTTCACCGCACTTGAGTAATCTTAACTCTGGTTACGGTTCTCCCACAGTTGAAGTGCGAAGGAATGGTTGGACCCTTATTTTGAAAATATAATTTTAAGCTAAACGTCAAAGCAGCAAAAATATTTCTGAATTTATATTTGATGACGAACTACAGTTTCAAACACAGAAACTTAGTTCTTAAATTCAACTTAACTGTAATATATAAGGTGTTCAACTTTGCTTCCGCCGTTTGCCGATAGGTGGCGGCAACGATAAGTAGCGGTCGAGAGAAACAGATCGCAGACGTCAGGCAGTTAGCCTTGACCTCGGTCAACATAACCTCATTCAGACATTAGTCGATTTGTGTCTGCGTAATAAAGTCAGTTTACGATCCTAATTCTCGTCATTTGCGGGAGGTGTTACTGTTTTGTTTTAATATGAACAAAACAGCGGCGAGTCTCATCGAATGTTCTCAAGCACGTATGGTAAGGACGCTATTAGTGAAAGAACGTTGCGTGAGTGGTTTCAACGATTCAAGAGCGGTGATTTTAACGTCTTAGACCGGCATAGTGGTGGAATAGAGAATGTTTTCGAAGATGCAGAATCGGAGGCATTGCTGAGTGAAGACTCTCGTCAAACTTAAGAAGAATTGGCACGATTAGTGGGAGTGACACAGCAAGATATTTCAAAACGTCTCAAGGCTATGGGCACGATTCAGAAAGAAAGAACGTGGATCCCCTGTGAACTGAAACCGAGAGATGTTGAACGGCGTTTTTGTGTGAATAGTTGCTTCAGAGACAAAAACGGAAGGGATCTGCATCGCATTGTGACCGGGGACGAAAAATGGGTTCATTACGATAACCTAAAGGCAGAAAATCATGGGGATATCTCGTCCAAACCGAATATTCACGACTCCGAGATCATGCTCTGCATTTGGTGGAACCAGCTCGGCGTCGTGTGGTGCAGTATGAGGTGTTAAAATCAAGTGAAACAATCACAGGTGCTCGTTATCGAACGCAGTTAATGCGTTTGAGCAGAGCATTTAAAGAGAAACGGCCGCAATAGAGCGAGAGGCACGATAAAGTGATTTTGCAGCACGACAACCCTCGACCCACGTTGTAAAGGAGGTCAAAATGTACTTGGAAACGTTAAAATGGGAGGTCCTACCCCACTCGCCGTATTCTTCACACATTGCTCCCTCTATCACCTGTTTAGATCAATGGCGCATGGCCTGGCTGACGAAAAGTTCTGAACTCGTGAAGAAGTAGGAAATTGGATCTATTCTTGGAACGTTTCAAAAGATGAACAACTTTTTCGACGCTGGATTCGTACAGTGCCCGAAAGATGGGAGAACGTATTGGCCACCGGTCGAAAATACCTTGAATGATACAAGTGTAATCAATTTTTGTCTCTAAAGCCTCAAATGTTGGGGAAAAACGGGGGAAGCAAAGTTGTACACCTTGTAAACAAATTTATGCCGGCCCTGGTATCAGATTTTCAAATGTCGCATCGGTAGTACATCTATACCTTTTACAGTTAAGTTGAATTTCAGGAATAAATTTCAGTATTTCACAGTGCTTGTAGAGATATTTACACGGCTTGGAAATTGCTATGTTGGTACTCAGATCTAAACCTCCGGGAATGACGAGGATCGTAAGACGACAACATGTTAATATGTAACTCATTAGAAGGTTTGCTCCATAACGAACGTTGTATAATATATACAGGGTGTTACAGAAAGGTACGGCCAAACTTTCAGGAAACATTCATCACACACAAAGAAAGATTATATATTATGTGGACATGTGTCCGGAAACGCTTACTTTCCATGTTAGAGCTCATTTTATTACTTCTCTTCAAATCACATTAATCATGGAATGGAAACACACAGCAACAGAACGTACCAGCGTACCTTCAAACACTTTGTTACAGGAAATGTTCAAAATAACCTCCGTTAGCGAGGATACATGCATCCACCCTCCGTCGCATGGAATCCCTGGTGCGCTGATGCAGCCCTGGAGAATGGCGTATTGTATCACAGCCGTCCGCAATTCGAGCACGAAGAGTCTGTATATTTGGTAGACAAGAGCTTTCAAATGCCCCCATAAATGAAAGTCAAGAGGGTTGAGGTCAGGAGAGCGTGGAGGCCATGGAATTGGTCCGCTTCTACCAATCCATCGGTCACCGAATCTGTTGTTGAGAAGCGTACGAACACTTCGACTGAAATGTGCAGGAACTCCATATTGCATGAACCACATGTTGTGTCGTACTTGTAAAGGCACGTGTTCGAACAGCACAGTATCCCATATGAAATCATGGCGGTGAATAGAGGAAGTACGAAACTAAAATGAACTCTAACATGGAAATTAAGCGTTTCCGGACAGATGTCCACATAAGATCTTTTCTTTATTTGTGTGTGAGGAATGTTTCCTGAAAGTTTGGCCTTACCTTTTTGTAACACTCTGTATAATATGAGTCGACCAAAAAGTTCCGTTTTAGGGCGTTGCTGCAGCATATATATAACGTAACTTGACGTATATGTGGGTATATAAACAGTAAGATGCAGGCAAGGGATTAGTGTGGTATCCCTTTCTATCCGACGTGTGTTCGGTAAATGTCTAAACGTGGCATATTACCAAATGCGTCGAAAAGGGACCAACGTGCTGTTATTGTTTCCTTCACTGCCGAAGGATAAGCAGCGGTAGACGCCCTTCAGAGAATGAAGAATGCGTGCGCTAAGGGCTGCTGGTGCTTCACGATAACGTACGTCTCCACATTGCACATGCCGTGACGCATTTGTGCCAACTACTGATCTCTGCCCCATGTGATTGTCATACCTTTCGTCCCTTCAGAAAAGCCACTGAAGGATGGACGATGTGTAGCACGCAGCAACGGACTTCTTCACGCAGCAGGACACCGTGTTTCATCAACATGGTGCACCGATGGGGCGAGTACCTCAATGCTGACGGGGATTTCGCCGGATTGAAATATCGTTTCTGGATTGTACGGCCTTCGAACAGAAATATTTTGATCAACCCTTATATGAAGACCTTGTCTTGATAATGTTTCCGTGTATGCATTGGAGTAAGTAAAAGTCGTAAAACATAAACGCTCTCTTTGTGTAAGAACCAGACGCTGTGGACAGAAAGGGAGACTCATTTGTTACAAAAGGGTGAAAAACATTTTTCAGGAATCGTCAGGAAACTATTCTTCCTGCCAAACTAACATTCTCTCTTCTACTGTTGCGGAAGCAGTGAACTAATGGCCCATAATGAAACAAGAACCAGGAAATCATTGTAGAACTGTAGCTGTGTCGCCTGTAAAAAGGACTGTCAATACGTTTCACCTGGCCAGATGTAAAAACTTTAATAATCGCATTAAAACTACGAATTTCGTAAAAATTACACTAACTACGTATTACAAGAGTAATACTAATATAATTCGTTCAGTTGTTAAAATGAGTGCTTGATTTTTAATTACAAATGAGAATAACTGCAAATGTCACCTCCTCTTCACATCGTGTTTAATGATAGAAACTCAGATTTTCGTCTACGTCTACATCATACTGCGCAAGCCACCAAATTGTGTGTGACGGGGGGTACTTACGGTACCACTATCTGATCCCTCCAGCCCTGTTCCACTCGCGAATACTGCGTGGGCAGAATGATTGGCTGTAAGCCTCTGTATTGGCTCTAAGATCTGTAATTTTCTCCGCGTGGTATGTGGAGGGAAGTAATATGTTGTCCGACTCCTCCTGAAAAGTGCTGTCCCGAAATTTCAGTAGTAAATCTCTCCGTGATGCACAACGCCTCTTTTGTAACGTCTGGCAATGGAGTTTGTTTAGCATCTCCGTGATGGTCTCTCGCCAGCTAAACGATCCCGTGACGAAACGCGCCGCTCTTCGTTGGAACTTCTGTCCTAACTGACAGGGATCCCAGATGGATGGACAATACTCAAGAATCGGGCGAACAAGCGCCTTATAAACCACTTCGTTCGTTGCTGAGTTAGACTGATCGCAAGAATCGTAAGGAAATAGGAGTCTGGTGTCTGCTTTTCCCATTATTTCTTTTACGTGGTCATACCACTTAAGGTCGCTCTGGATAGTTACGCCTATCGGATATTTTACGGCATATGCTATTTCCAGGTGCTTGTCATCAATGGTATAGCTGTGTAGTTGCGGATTTCTTTTCCTACTTATATGCAATGTTACATTTATTTACGTTCAGGGTCAACGGTCAGAGCCTGCACCACTCATCGAATCTGTGTAGGTCGTTATGCAAATTCGTACCATCTTGTGGCGTTGCTACTATGGTATAGACAACTGCATCATCTGCGAATAGCCTTGAAAGGCATCCCACGCTTATATATATATATATAGTGTAAACAGCAACGGTGCTATAACACGTCCCTGTGGTACTCTGCATATTACCTTTACATCTGTCGATTTTGTTCCGTTCCCCTTCATGTGGCTTACGTTGTTAGTTATTGGTGAAACCTGCTAAGCAAGAGAAAGCAGGATTTGGTTACGCTTGTGGACGGGGCCGTTATACACAATTTATTTTAAACCAGTAATTCCATACTCAACAATAAATAAAAAATATCACACGTTAATAATGAAGAAGTAAACAACTGTCTAAAAAAGAGTTTTCAGTGTGTTAGAATTTAGCAAATCACCATTAAATACAGATACAGCAGATAATGTTTTAAAAGCAAGCCACAGTGATCTGGGCAGAAAGTCTTACACGCCAGGAATGGCAATATATTAAGAATTGTATAAGAACTAGCTGCAATTCACAACTTACTGGTATTGGAATATTAAAGGTAAGTCGCCACAAACACAGCAGAAGGCATCAGAGGCCAGGAATGACAAATTATAATTTTAAGGCAGATGGCCACAATCACGCCAGGAACGGCAATAATATAAAAAGTTTAGAAATCTGCTGTAAAACAGCAAATACAATAGCAAAGGTTAATTAAAAAACAACGCTTTCAAAGTTAACCAACCACTGAACACTACACTGCTAGATTTATTCCAGAAGGTGACCAGAACTATTAAGTAGACATATATAACCTCTAATGTAGGCATTACAAGGTATTGTAGTAAATAATACAATACTAAAACACAAGGACCAGCACATAAGTTCCCTAAAGGGTACTGAGGCAGATTATACCCGCAGAAGGCGTGAGCTGAAGGAGCGTAACACAGAACTATTGGCCATCAGTCCTTTTGGAACACACATGTCTTACAAGAACCAAGGGGCCACAGACGGTGCTCCAGGAATCGACCTCAGACAAGCTCCGGCAACAAACACTTTCGCGAGCGATGAGATTGACAGCCGAGAGTTGCATTCACTTCACGAGATGGTAATTCAGACGAATGACTAATGGTAATTTTGGTGAAGCTACCTGACGTCTGATAAACCAAATGCAACGATGGAACAATACGCCAAAGCTGGAACCGGCAGTCTGTATTACGTCCCCAGAATACTGTGTTTAGAGCCCCCGGAACGAGAAAGCAATCACTACAACCGGAGTAGAAGAATCACCAGCCGGCCTACGATCAAGAAAGCTTCCAAAACTACGCGCTTTACTGGACAGCAGAGGAAAGGCGAGGAAACTTACACTGCCGTTACGCACACTAACCCCCAGGGTAGGTAACTGGGACGTTAGCGGCCACCAGGCAAAAAAATTACCGTTTGTTGAACTTAACAAATTGTAACAAGTTGAACGCAGTAAATAGTAATAAGAAGCTAATCAGATCTGCCTTTCCCAAGCACTCCACTCGCTACTCTTCGCGTCGGCGAAACTACGAGCAGCAACACGAACCCAAGTCACTGGAGAATCGCGAGATATCACATTGGTGGAGGTTTCTGTACATGGATT
Source organism: Schistocerca gregaria (assembly GCF_023897955.1). NCBI lineage: Eukaryota > Metazoa > Arthropoda > Insecta > Orthoptera > Acrididae > Schistocerca > Schistocerca gregaria. The sequence continues at coordinate 24,103,841 of NW_026061710.1, forward strand.
GAAATGCACTGACCTTAAAGCTTGCTGGATCCGGTTTACGACGAGGTCGTACTCCCTCGTGAACACAGCCCTTCCATCCGGCAGTCCATGCGTACCGCCAGCGGCCCCGACGTGTTCTGGCACTGTGCGGGCCTGGCTCCTCCTGAGTCCCCAACCGAACTGGCCAACTCACACGACCCAGAAAACCAACGACGTCGCCCCAAAGATGGGGCAACAGTTACTACATATCGATAACAGCCGCAGCTGCCACTAGCTGGCATGCAACCCTTGCGAAACCGAGTGGCGCCAGTCAACACGAGAAGCTGACAAACAAACTCAACCGTGCCAACTAAACGATACCGTCTGGCCTCAAACAGAGGGCGAAAACTGTACGTTGTAGAACAGCACCAACGTGACCGCAGCACGGCTCAGTTGGTGTCACACGCAAGCGTGGTGGAGGCAGGGCGTGCATTGTGGAGGAGGAAATTATAGTTTAACGTCCCGTCGACAACGAGGTCATTAGAGACGGAGCACAAGCACGAATTAGGGAAGGATAGGGAAGGAAATCGGCCGTGCCCTTTCGAAGGAACCATCCCGGCATCTGTGTGAAGGGATGTAGGGAAATCACGGAAAACCTAAATCAGGATGGCCGGACACGGGTTTGAACCGTCATCCCCCGAAAGCGAGTCCAGTGTGCTAACCACTGCGCCACCTCGCTCAGTGGCGTGCATGGTCTGTATGTAGACAGTCCACGTGACCACTGCCTAAGTCTGACGTCAGCGTGCAATAATCACTCACAGACAGCACGCCGCAGCAGTGGCAGTGGAGGGTACATGAAAGATGTCAAGGGAAGCGGAAAACAATACAGTCGTTGAAACTTCCTGACAGATTAAAACTACGTGCCAGACCGAGACTCGAACTCGGGACCTTTGCCAGTCGTTGACATAATCTATATCTACATCTACATCTACATCCATACCCTGCAGACACCTGACGGTGTGTGGCGGAGGGTACCCTGAGTACCACTATCGGTTCTCCCTTTCTATTACAGTCTCGTATTGTTCGTGGAAAGAAAGACTGTCGGTATGCTTCTGTGTGGGCTCTAATCTCTCTGACTTTATCCTCATGGTCTCTTCGAGAGATATACGTAGGAGGGAGCAATATACTGCTTGCCTCTTCGGTGAAGTATGTTCTCGAAACTTTAAAAGCCCGTACCGAGCTACTGAGCATCTCTCCATCTTCCACTGGAGTTTATCATATCTGTATCGCTTTCGCGATTACTAAATGATCCTGTAACGAAGCGCGCTGCTCTCCGTTGGATCGTCTCTATCTCTTCTATCAACCCTATCTGGTACGGATCCCACACTGCTGAGCAGTATTCAAGCAGTGGGCGAACAAGCGTACTGTAACCTACTTCCTTTGTTTTCGGATTCCATTTCCTTAAGATTCTTCCAATGAATCTCAGTCTGGCATCTGCTTTACAGACTATCAAATTTATATGATCATTCCATTTTAAATCACTCGTAATGCGTACTCCTACGGTGCTACTTGTGGGCTTGAGCAGTGGGCGCCCGCTTCCTGCGCCCGTGGTGACTGCTGTTTGCCATTCACTGGCGACGAAGGGTGGAGTTTGCACGCCAGTACTGCAACTGGACGTCCACCGAGTGGCCTTTTCAGGTAAATCACGTTTTACGCTTCATCTGAATGAGACATCTGAAAGCAGGTACCCTTCAACAGTCATCGGAATGGTCCAGGCGGGGGAGGGGGTGATGGGGAAAGGGGGGGGGGCAACACTATGACCTAGATATCTTTCCGTGGCCTTCCGTGGGTGATATCGTCATTCCGGAAGGCACAGTCGATCATAACATGTATGCATCCACCACTGTGAACCGTGTCGACTTCTATATGCAGCTCGTTTTTCCTCAGCACCACTGCATCTATCATCAGTACAATGCAACTTGTCACACAGTTGGCAGTGTACGTGTGTAGTTCGAAGAGGACCAGGTCACCAAACTCCACGGATTTAAAACCAGTCGAGAATCTGGGGGACCACTTGGATCCGTGTGTTCGCACCACGGATCCTCAACCTGGATACCTATTGCAGCTCGTATCGCAATTGGAGTTGGGGTTGCATCAGAACACGATTACTGACCCCGTGGAGTGCGAAAAAAGTAAACAATATTATTAAAATGGCTCAAATGGCTCTGAGCACTATGGGACTTAACCCTAGAACGTAGAACTACTTAAACCTAACTAACCTAAGAAATCACACACATCTATGCCCGAGGCAGGACTCGAACCTGCGACCGTAGCAGCCGCGTGTTTCCGGACTGAAGCGTCTATAACCGTTCGACCACAGAGGCCGGCAAAACCTGACGTCCTGCTATGACTAATGTACAATGAGGGGCAAAATAATAATTTAGGCAAAATAATAATTTAGAGTCCAAGAACAGAGCATTACCAATGCCCAAGTTCAGAAGAGCCTGTATTCACATCTCAGCGATTTGTGGAGATTCAGCTTGCTGTTTACGACTGCAAATAGAAGCAACACAATAGTTAGGATATAGTATTTGTCAAGATACATTGCAATTTAACTCATCCTTTCGCTTCGTTTGGAAATCATTATTCGAACTCGTAGACACGGTCGAAATATAAGAATTCCACGTCGGTAGAATTACTGCGACCAAAGTTGGCCGTCAGTGACGGACCGGCGAGGACGCGTCGTCGCCGCCCCGCCGGCCTCGTGGCGTTCGCGAGCGCGAGACGCTTACTACAAGCTCACTGCAATGACATGACGAACTCATTTAGGAAGAACACTACCAAGATTACATTCCAAGCCGAATATCCGAGACCGCGAGCACACGAAGTAGAAAACTTGTTGCATGAAAAACTGCGTCTAGATCCAAAGGACACAACTGGTATTCACTTTTAGCACACAGCCAGCGTAGTCAATATTTAGATGATTGACGAAGAACAGTGCACTGCCGACAAACCACAGTTTACGTACTTCGATGGACTTAACGGCGCTGATACCGCTGAACACGCAGGCAGGGGTGTAAGGCCACTTTCTGAGGTATCCACGAAGTCCGTTATCCCCCCCTCTCAAGTATATATATATATATATATATATATATATATATATATATATATATATGGTATCTGTTCTCTTGGACATGTCCGAAAGAACAGATACCATCGCTGACCATGCAGCTCGTTAGAATGATATTGCAATGAAATGAACCCCCATAGCTGCTTACAGGCGTTGACATACGTCAACGGGGGCAGATGAAAATGTGTGGCCCGTACCGGGACTCGAACCCGGGATCTCCTGTTTACATGGCAGACGCTCTATCCATATGAGCCACCGAGGGCACAGAGGATAGTGCGACTGCAGGGATTTATCTCTGGCACGCCTCCTGCGATACCCACATTCTCAACGTATTGTCCCGCACTACATTCGTTGTGTCCCCGCCCATTATACTCATTCCTCACGGCGCATTGCCGATTCCCGTAAGAGTTCGGGCACTGTTCGTGCATTCGCACAATGTGGATTTCGCAGGAGGCGTGCCAGAGGTAAATCCCTGCAGTCGCGCTATCCTCTGTGCCCTTGGTGGCTTAGATGGACGCCTGCACGGTAGCTCAGCGTGCTCGGTCAGAGGGTTAGCTGCCCTCTGTATTAAAAAAAAACTGAGATAATCGAGCAACAACGAACTTAAACGGATGGCTTACGACGTCCGCCCCGAGCAGATGCAACGAACAAAATGAAAATGAGATGTCGTACAATTATCGCGTACGATGGACAACCGGGCACATGCTCAGGAAGCAGCCAGGAGAGTCACATTCGCTCTGATTATTTGCAGGGGCGGATCGCCAAGAGTCCTTCAAGAGAAGCGGCACAGCACGTTCCTCCATCGATCTTGCCAGTTACTTATGTACATCTGCGACGTCGTGCGGCGGGGATCGGGACAAGCTGCCACCGCAGGCGGGCGAAGACGCTGTTGATGAGCCACATACGGTCCTCCTTATGCAGACGGAGTCGCCTGATTGACCTGAACAGCAATCGTCACCTCACAACGAGCGGCTGGATGTTGATTCACGAGTCGTGCCAACCCGAACTTTCCTCTCTGAAGGCGCCGAGGCACGGAGGCACGCCGTCTCGGGACTGTCTCTTGTGGGCAGGGGCAAACGATCACACCGATGTAGACAGTGTCGTGGATGTCCGTGCTCCGGAGTTGTCGACCGACGCTGCTCACTCTTAGGAACTGCCACGACGGACTTTTCTTCTTGCTGACACTAGTGCGGGGATGGAGGGGCGATGGAACACCGACGCAGCCGCGAGGAATCGTAACAAGAGGGGCTTCTTTGATAGCCGATGAACCACACCGACAGCCTCTCTCCAGTAACTCGTGGGCGGACGACTCTCAGGTGGGCACACCACATGCAGAAGAGGGGGAGTTACATCATCCTACCTATCTCCTGCGGACAACATGGTAATGGTAACGTCAGGGTGGCGTGCGGGTGAGCGAACCTGTCGCCACCGGGTGCACCGATGACTGACGCTGCCGTCGAGGGCGAACGACAGTCATGTCGATTCGTGAAGGATAACATCAATATCATCCAGTTGCGCGAGAATCTTGCATTGTTACGCGACACACTTTATTCAGCCGACACTGAGGTGGCCTTATAGCAGGAAATATACATTCTTGGCTTCCAGGACATTTCTGGATGCACGACACGCGTATCACATGCGTTGGATACAGGCAGTGGCCCCGCAAAACTTTTCAAAGAAAGTTTAATAGCGACCGATATAAGTTACCTATCAAATGCCAGGGGCATGGCTCTTATAATCCCAGAGATACTCCTCGTCAATGATTACGCAGCGTCCGGTACCAACAAAAGGCGTGAACGTTCCTCAGTTCTTTACTGAGGAATTAACACAGTTATGCCCAGGCAGGATAGATGATATGGTGATCGGGGGCAGTTTTATTGTACAATTCGCTATGACCAAATTCCTCAGCATACACTACGCCCAGAACTCGGCACTGTCATTTGCGAGCTCGATTAGATAGACACTTGGATCATCATCTGTGCTGATAGGGTTTCGCGCACTTTACGGGACATTAATCAGGCAGAATTAAAAGGATGTATACATCCCGCTCTCTCGAGGATGCGGTCAAGGCAGCCGAGTTGTGGCCAGCTGCATTTACTGATCACACTGCTTACGCCTGTACCATCAAGCTTCGACGACAACTACTATGGCGTAGGCGCTGCCCGCTTACCTGATCTCAACGGAATGTCAACCGGCAGTTGGAGACACGTGTAGACTGTGCCTACTTAAACCTAAGTAACCTAAGGACATTACACAACACCCGGTCATCACGTCGTAGAGAAAATCCCTGACCCCCCCCCGGGAATCACAGAGTTTTACTACGCCATCCTCAGGTATTGTTCCGTTATGCGACAAACACGGGCTCGACAGATGACTGTCAACCGAGCACGTCAACACTGTGAAGGGACCATCATTTGAACTCGTCAAATGGTTGGAATCATCAACGACTGCCCTCCATATCCCACGTTGTTTTTGTTGGAGTCTTCAGTCCTGAGACTGGTTTGAAGCAGCTCCTTATGCTTCTCTATCCCTCTGAATCTGCTTAGTGTATTCATCTCTTGGTCTCCCTCTACCATTTTTACTTTCCACGCTGCCCTCCAATACTAAATTGGTGATCCCTTGATCCTACCAACCGATCCCTTCTTCTAGTCAAGTTGTGCCACAAACTTCTCCCCAATTCTATTCAATACCTCCTAATTAGTTATGTGATCTACCCATCTAATCTTCAGCATTCTTCTCTAGCACCATATTTCGAAAGCTTCTATTCTCTTCTTGTCTAAACTATTTATCGTCCATGTCTCACTTCCATACATGGCTACACTCCATACAAATACTTTCAGGAAAGACTTCCTGACACTTAAATCTATATTTGATGTTAACAAATTTCTCTTCTTCAAAAACGCTTTCCTTGCCATTGCCAGTCTACATCTTATATCCTCTCTACTTGGACCATCATCAGTTATTTTGCTCCCAAAATAGCAAAACTCCTTTACTACTTTAAGTGTCTCATTTCCTAATCTAATACCTTCAGCATCAACCGACTTAATTCGAACACATTCTATTATCCTCGTTTGGCTTTTGTTGATATAATCTTTTATCCTCCTTTCAAGACACTATCCATTCCCCACAACTGCTGTTCGTAGTCCTTTGCTGTCTCTGAGGTTTGCCGATGACATTGAGATGAAATAAATACATAAATCTATACTCGATGTTAACAAATTTCTCTTCTTCAGAAATGGTTACCTTGCCATTACCAGTCTACATCTTATATCCTCTCTACTTCGAACATCATCTGTTATTTTACTTCCTAAGTAGCAAAACTCCTTTACTACTTTAAGCGTCTCATTTCCTAATCTAATTCCCTCAGCGTTACCCGACGTAATTCGACTACATTCCATTATCATCGTTTTGCTTTTGTTGGTTTTCATCTTATATCTTCCTTTCAAGACACTATCCATTCCTTTCATTTGCTCTTCCAAGTCCTTTGCCCTCTCTGACAGAATTACAATTTCATCGCCGAACCTCAAAATAAAAATTCGGAGTATGTATTAAAATCCATGGAGAAGAAATAAAAACTTTGTTTACTTCACTGCTTACTCAATATACAGATTGAATAACATCGGGGAGAGGCTACAAACCTGTCTCACTCCCTTCCCAACCACTGATTCCCTTTCATGCCCCTCGACTCTTATAAATGCCATCTTGTTTCTGTACAAATTGTAAATAGCCTTTCGCTCCTTGTATATTACCCATGCCACCTTCAGAAATTCAAAGAGAGAAAACTTTTGACAGTGTTGACTGGAATACTCTAAGGAAAGGCAAACCTACGTTTCTAGCTTTTGTAGACATAATCTATTTTCTAAGATAAGTAGTAGGGTCAGTATTGCCTCACGTATTCCAATATTTCCTAACTGATCTTCCCTGAGGTCGGCTTCTACCAGTTTTTCCACTCGTCTGTAAAGAATTCGCGTTAGTATTTTGCTGCCATGACTTACTAAACTGATAGTTCGGTAATTTTCACATTTGCCAACACGTGCTTTCTTTGGGATTGGAATTATTATATTCTTCTTGAAGTCTGAGGGTAATTTTTCTGTCCCATGCATTTTGGTCACCAGATGGTAGTTGTGTTAGGCTTGGCTCTCCCAAGGCTGTCAGTAGTTCTAATTGAATGTTGTCTACTCCTGGGGCCTTATTTCGACTTAGGTCTTCCAGTGCTTTGTCAAACTCTTGATGCAGTATCATATCTCCTATTTCAACTTCATCTACATTTTCCTCCTGTTGTATGATATTGTCCTCAAGAACACCGCCCTTGTATAGACCCTCTATATACTCCTTCCACATTTCTGGTTTCCCTTCTTTGCTTAGAACTGCGTTTCCATCTCAAATCTTGAAATCCATGCAAGTGGTTCTCTTTTCTCCAAAGGTCTCCTTAATTTTCCTGTAGGCAGTGTCTATCTTTCCCCTAGTGACTATCACGACAGCTGTCCCGCAGAAATATGTGGACGGCAATCAGCGCAAAGCGTGTGGCACGTGGTGTCCACTGACAAGCAAATATTCTGTTAGGCCGAATTATGACAATGGTATGATGCACACAGGAGTAAAAAACAAACCAGTTTGAGATGGGCTATAGTACCGTGTATACACGTATTCTGGGTCAGGTGCACAAGCCATGGACTACTTGGGTTGAGTTTAACGTGAGCTACTGATGTGTTTGGCTTTATTTAGGGCTGTCCACATGTTTCGCTTTCGTTCCTAAGTACAGTGTGCCTGGTGGTTCATAAAGAAAGTTTGCTTCACTCCAGACTTACGTCCATTGTTATTCCGTGGTCACGTGATCGGACGACATGCTCATATCACTGAGGCCTGTATGCCCTCAACGTGCACTCCTGTGAGAACATCATTTACCGCATTCACCAGCTAGTAGACATTATAAATAGATTTCATTTGCCGGTTACTTGTTTACTCTTTTGTGCAGAGTCAATGTATTTATGGCAAACAAACCTCATCAAGTTCCATCGCCATGCCATCACTTTATCCTTGTCCCTCAACACAGTACAGGTGTACAGCAATAAAGCTAGTTCACTGCGCAACTGGCATGTGAGCAACAATATTAGCCTGTTCCGTCTTCACTGGTGATCCAGATGTGATCTGTGCATAACATTTGGTGAAGAACTTTCGCTGATGTCTGTGACATGGAACCATTAGGTGACAAACCATCCAGTTTTTTGTAATAAGCCTCTGCATCCTTACATTTGTCCTATAGCCATCCCTGCTTAGCCATTTTGCACTTCCTGTCGATCTCATTTTTGAGACGGTTATATTCCTTTTTGCCCGCTTCATTTACTGCATTTTTATATTTTCTCCTTTCATCAATTAAATTCAATATATCTTCTGTTACCCAAGGACTTTTACTAGCCCTCGTCTTTTTACTTACTTGATCCACTGCTGCCTTCACTACTTCATCCCTCAAACCTACTCATTCTTCTTCTACTGTATTTCTTTGCCCTATTCCTCTCAATTGTTCCCTTATGCTCTCCTTGAAACTCCTTACAACCTCTGGTTCTTTCAGTTCATCCAGATCCCATCTCCTTAAATTCCCACCTTTTTGCAGTTTATTGAGTTTTAATCTACAGTTCATAATCAATAGATTGTGGTCACAGTCCACATCTGCCCCTGGAAATGTCATACAATTTAAAACCTGGTTCCTAAATCTCACGCATCGAGTGGCAGCTCGAATTCTGCGTACGACATCCCGTGTCCTATCAATTGATGAGTCATCGATAGGTGGGACGCATAATATCCGCTCCGCCCTGTGCCGCTGATTGCCCTCGCTAAGGTGCGTCGCGTATTGGGATCTCTGGCTGCGATGTTCGTCAAGCATTTGATTGCGGCAGTCATACGTACTAAACTGCTGTTCTTCAGAATAAGCATTACCCCGACGCTTCCTCCGAGGTGTTACTCGTCTCCTACGTGGCGCAACAGGGAAAGCGCTTGTCAACGTTAGACTGTCGAACACCTTGTAAATTCGCCGCTGTGTTACACAGGTACGCCTATTATGGACAATACTGTACGCCCTGCAGTAGAACCTTTGTTGTGCGGGCTGCGACACCGCCTCACGGGTTTGTCTCTTGGTGGCTTCTTTTTTAGGTGTACTGCGTATGCTGATGATCTGATGTTACCTCTTCGTGACGAACGTGATGTTCGCAAATCATTGGATTGGTTAGCCACTTCGAAGCTTCGAGATGCCGTGTAAATGTACATAAATCAATGGTTTTGAACACTGGCGTGGGATGACACCTGCGAGGGTGGCACTGCGCGATAACATCCGTTGTCTCGGTATCGACTTCACGTACTACATCTCACGCACGACCACCATCAATTATCGGAGTCTCTTGCAAGTGCTGGGCTTGTGGATCTTCGTCTTCGTGTGTAGGACCTACATCAACGGACCGAATATGTTAACGTCTATCGGGCATCACGAATTCCGCACGTAGCGCAAACACTACCGATGCCTAAACACATAGCTCGGAGCATCGTGGCCGCATTCGGTTCCTTTGTCAGCGCTGGAATGATATTAAAGGTTCGATATTACTCCGTCACTCTTCCGAAAGAACGAGGCGGACTTGGCCTTGTCAGTGTTCACTATCGAGCAGTATTTCTCTTCGTTAGTTTGCACCGCAGGCTATGGCGACGATGACCGACCAGCCTCACCGGCCTACTGACGGATGGCCTGGCACCGTGTTCCCTTGACCCTCAGGTCAGACACGGGTGCCCTTTTCCTGCTTTGGCAGGCTTTACCTGGAGTACGGCAACCTCCCCGTCTCTCGCTTACCAACAGCCAGTCACCTGCCGCACACTACTTCGCCGCCGGTCGCTTAATGTCGTCGAATTGACGTGTCCTACCGTGCACTGGAACGTAGTATGGTGCTCTGTCAACGCGGTGACGCTCGATCCTGGTGTACGTTCGACCTGGTATTCGAGGGACTCTCCATAGAACCCATCTTGCAGATTCGCCTTATGTGTGAACTGCAACGTCTAGAATAGAGACCAACACCGGCTCCATTGTGGGCCAGTGGAAGAGATCTGGTGTTTCGAGCGTCAAAGTCTGGCTCTCTTTTTACGTATGTCACCCTCTTATGCCGATTCCCGCACTCTACTCTACCTGGACGATGTTTATTATCCGAGGACGAAACACAACGCTGTCACGTAGATACAGTGCATGAACTACAGCTATTAAAACATCGATATCTAAGCCTCTTGTGGCGGTAATACAACACTAATGCTGTAGGTAGATAATAAATTTAAACAAATTTAAAGAAATTAATACAAATTTACAGAGATTATATTCGAAGTGAATTGGAAACACGCTACTAACTCCCATCGGCTGCTAGAGCAAATTTCGTGAGCAGAGTGGATGGTTGTAGTGCTATAGTCGTTAAAAAAAAAGATTTATGTCTAGTTCATGTAATACAGTTATTCATATCTCAGCCTGTTATGGCGGTAGCATGAAACTAATGCAGCAGATAGGCAATAAATTTATAAAAATTTGAACAAATTATATTCGAATTGAAAGGAAACACCATACTAACTCTCATCAGCTGCAAGAATAAAGTGTTAGAGCAAATTTCGTGAACATTCTCAAAGACGGTGGCGAACACACTTGATGGTTGTAGAGGTTCTAATTGTTTAAATAAGGACTTATGTCCAGTGCAAGTAATAGAGCTATCGATATCTTAGCCCCCTATGGCGGCAACACGACACTAATGCTGTAGGTAGATAATAAATTTAAACAAATTATATCCGAATTGAATGAGCAGGCTCTAGTGGAGGCAACACAACACTAACTCCCATGATTTGTGGGAGTAAGCTCTTAGAGGCAGTACCACAATCCTCTTGGAAAATGCACGTTAATTTCGCTCTAACTGCTTAATAAGGACTTATGTGTAGAGTTGAATGATTTGATGTAACATACCGACAACCTATATCTCAGCCTCGTGGTGGTAACACACTAATGCCGTAGGTAGATAATAAATTTAAAGAAATCTAATCAAATTTAAACATATTTAAACAAATTTATAAAAATTATATTCGAATTGAATGACAATATCATAATAACTTGCATCAGCTGCAGGAGTAAGCTCTTAGAGGAAAATTCGTGAACATTTGGCAAGAGCATGGCGAAAACACTTGATAGTGGTACTACCTCTAATGGTTTAAATAAAGACTTATGCCTACTTCCTAGGAAGAGTTGACTTAGGTTAGTGGAGATAGCCAATTCTTTCTCGCCATTTTTTTAGGTTAGTAGAGGTAGCGCAATTGAGCTATCATCCCTCCAAAAGCCACTATCTTGGATAACGGTAATCGTGTCATCAGCTAACATCAATCGCGTTATCAGTTGCCCCATTACTTGAAGTTACTCATTCTGAAACACTAAATTTTGAAAGTAACGTTAAATGTAATGCAAAAAAAGACGTTCAGTAACCTCAGTGTAACTTAATGCAAAATTTAGAAAACGGCAAGCATTTATTTTTGACTATTGAAAGATTGAGCTGAATTACCTTTAAGCATATGAGAAATCGGTTTCACTTTTAAAATAACAACAATCAAATAAATACCAAGGTAGCAGAAGTCACTCTCTAAGGTTAATACAGAGTAAATGAAATTGCGCTCTCTTAATTTATATTGTTGTAGCCTACAGTCCTGAGGCTGGTTTGATGCAGCTCTCCATGCTACTCTATCCTGTGCAAGCTTCTTCATCTCCCAGTACCTACTGCAACCTACATTCTTCTGAATCTGCTTGGTGTATTCATCTATTGGTCTCCCTCTACGATTTTTACCCTCCACGCTCCCCTCCAACACTACACTGGTGATCTCTTGATGTCTCAGAACATGTCCTAGAAGTCGATCCCTTCTTCCAGTCAAGTTGTGCCACAAACTTCTCTTCTCCCCAATCTTATTCAATATCTCCTCATTAGTTATGTCATCTACCCATCTATTCTTCAGCATTCTTCTGTAGCCCCACATTTCGAAAGCTTCTATTCTCTTCTTGTCTAAACTATTTATCGCCCATGTTACACTTCCATACATGGCTACACTCCATACAAATACTTTCAGAAACGACTTCCTGACACCTACATCTATACTCAATGTTAACAAATTTCTCTTCTTCAGATAAGCTTTCCTTGCCGTTGCCAGTCTACATTTTATATCCTCTCTACTTCGACCAACATCAGTTATTTTTCTCCCCAAATAGAAAAACTCCGTTACAACTTTGTCACATTTCCACCTTCAGCATCACCCGACTTAATTCGACAACATTCTATTATCCTCGTTTGGCTTTTGTTGATATAATCTTTTATCCTCCTTTCAAGACACTATCCATTCCCCACAACTGCTGTTCGTAGTCCTTTGCTGTCTCTGAGGTTTGCCGATGACATTGAGATGAAATAAAAACTTTGATAGAATTACAATGGATTTTAATACCTACTCCGAATTTTTCTTTTGTTTCCTTCACTGTTTGCTCAATATACAGATTGAATAACATCGGGGCGAGGCTACAAACCTGTCTCACTCCCTTCCCAACCACTGATTCCCTTTCATGCCCCTCGATTCTTATAACTGCCATCTGGTTTCTGTACAAATTGTAAATAGCCTTTCGCTCCCTGTATATTACCTTCAGAAACTGAAAGAGAGAAAGCTTTTGACAGTGTTGACTGGAATACTCTAAGGAAAGGCAAACATAGGTTTCTAGCATTTGTAGACTTAATCTATTTTCTAAAATAAGTCGTGGGGTTAGTATTGCCTCACGTATTCCAATATATCTACATAATCGAAACTGATCTTCCCCGAGGTCGGTTTCTACTAGTTTTGCCAATCGTCTGTAAAGATTTCGCGTTAGTATGTGGCAGCTGTGACTTATTAAACCGACAGATCTGTAATTTTCACATCTGTCAATTCCTGCTTTTTTTGGGATTGAAATTATAATATTTTTCTTGAAGTCTGTGGGTATTTCGCCTGCAGATGGTAGAGTTTTGTCACGACTGGCTTTCCCAAGGCTGTCAGTAGTTCTAATGGAATGTTATATACTCCCGGGGCCCTGTTTCGACTCAGGTCTTTCAGTGCTCTCTCAAACTCTTCACGCAGTATCGTATCTCCCATTTCATCTTCATCTACATACTCTTCCATTTCCATAATATTGTCCTCAAGTACATCGCCCTTGCGTAGACCCTCTATATACTCCTTCCACCTTTCTGCTTTCCCTTCTTTGCTTAGAACTGGGTTTCCATCGGAGCTCTTGATATTCATGCAGTTGGCTCTCTTTTCTCAAACGGTCTCTTTAATTTTCCTGTAGGCAGTATCTATCTTCCCCCAAGTGAGATAAGCCTCCACATCCTTACATTTGTCCTGTAGCCATCCCTGCTTAGCCATTTTGCACTTCCTGTGGTTCTCATTTTGAGACGTCTGTATTCCTTTTTGCCTGCTTCATTTTCTGCATTTTTATATTTTCTCCGTTCATCAATTAAATTCAATATTTCTTCTGTTACCCAAGGATTTCTGCTAGCCCTTGTCTTTTTACCTACTTGTCCTCTACTGCATTCACTATTTCATCCCTCAAAGCTACCCACTCTTCATCTACTGTATTTCTTTCCCCCATTCCTTTCAATTGTTCCCTTATGCTCCCCCTGAAATTCTGTACAACCTCTGGTTTAGTCAGTTTATCCAGGTCCCATGTACTTAAGTTTCCACCTTTTTGCAGTTTCTTCAGTTATAATCTACTGTTCACAACCAATAGATTGTGTAAGAGTCCACATCTGCCCCTGGAAATCTCTTAGACTATACAACGGTAAGATACAACTTAAAACCTGGTTCCTAAATCTCTATCGGATACCTGCTAGTATCACCAGGATTCTTCCATGTATACAACCTTCTCTTACGATTCTTTAACCAAGTGTTGGCTTTGATTAAGTTGTGCTCTGTGCGAAATTCTACCAGGCTGCTTCCTCTTTCATTTCTTACCCCCCATTTACATCTACATGACTACTCTGCAATTCACATTTACGTGCTTGGCACAGGGTTCATCGAACCACATTCATTCTATCTCTCTACCATTCCACTCCCGATCAGCGCGCGGGAAAAACGAACACCTAAATCTTTCTGTTCGAGCTCTAATTTCTCTTAATTTATTTTGATGATCATTCCTTCCTATGTAGGTTGGGCTCAACAAAATATTTTCGCATTAGGAAGAGAAAGTTGGTGACCGAAATTTCGTAAATAGATCTCGCCGCGACGGAACTCGTCTTTGCTTTAATGACTTCCATCCCAACTCGCGTATCATATCTGCCACACTCTCTCCCCTATTACGCTATGATACAAAAGGAGCTGCCATTTTTTGCACCCTTTCAATGTCCTCCGCCAATCCCACCTGGTAAGGATCCCACACCGCGCAGCAATATTCTAACAGAGGACGAACGAGTGTAGTGTAAGCTGTCTCTTCAGTGGATTTGTTGCATCTTCTAAGTGTCCTGCCAATGAAACGCAACCTTTGGCTCGCCTTCCCGACAATATTATCTATGTGGTCCTTCCAACTGAAGTTGTTGATAATTTTAACACCCAGGTACTTAGTGCTATTGACAGCCTTGAGAATTGTACTATTTATCGAGTAATCGATTTCCAGAAGATTTCTTTTGGAACTCATGTGGATCACCTCAGACTTTTCGTTATTTAGCAACTGCCACCTGCCGCACCATTTAGCAATCTTTTCTAAATTGCTTTGCAACTGATACTGGTCTTCGGATGACCTTACTAGACGGTAAATTACAGCATCATCTGCGAACAAAGTAAGAGAACTGCTCAGATTGTCACCCAGGTCATTTATATAGATCAGGAACAGCAGAGGTCCCAGGGCGCTTCCCTGGGGAACACCTGATATCACTTCAGTTTTACTCAATGATTTGCCGTCTATTACTACGAACTGCGACCTTCCTGACAGGAAATCACGAATCCAGTCACACAACTGAGACGATACCCCATAGGCGCGCAGCTTGATTAGAAGGCGCTTTTGAGGAACGGTATCAAAAGCTTTCCGGAAATCTAGAAATACTGAATCAACTTCAGATCCCCTGTCGATAGTGGCCATTGCTTCGTGCGAATAAAGAATTAGCTGCGTTGCACAATAACGATGTTTTCTGAAACCATACTGATTACGTATCAATAGATCGTTCCCTTCGAGGTAATTCATAATGGTTGACGTCGGTTTTCAGTAGGGTTTTGGAGCATATCCTGTATTCAATGATACAGGTCTGTTGTTCGATGGATTACTCCTACTACCCTTCTTGAACACTGGTGCGACCTGCGCAATTTTCCAATCTGTAGATACAGATCTATCGGTGAGCGAGCGGTTGTATATGGTTTCTACGTAGGGAGCTATTGTACCAACGTAATCTGAAAGGAACCTAATCGGTATACAATCTAGACCTGAAGACTTGCCCATATCAAGCGATTAGAGTTGCTTCGCAACCCCGAAGGTTACTTCTAAGAAACTCATGCTAGCAGCTGTTCGTGTTTCAAATTCTGGAATGTTCTATTCGTCTTCCCTGGTAAAGGAAATTCGGAAAACTGCGTTCAGTAAGTCCGCTTTAGCTTCACAATCGTCGGTAACAGTACCATCGGCACTGCGCGACGAAGGTATTGACTGCGTCTTGCCGCTTGTGTACTTTACATATGACCAGAATTTCTTCGGATTTTCTACCAAATTTCGAGACAATGTTTTGTTGTGGAACCTATTAAAAGCATCTGGCATTGAAGTCCGTGCCAAATTTCGCATGTCTGTAAATTTTAGGCAATCTTCGGGATTTCGCATTCTTCTGAACTTCGCATGCTTTTTCCGTTGCCTCTGCAATAGCGTTCGGCCCTGTTTTGTGTACCATGGGGGATCAGTTCCATCTCTTACCAATTTATGAGGTATGAATATCTCAATTGCTGTTGCTACTATATCTTTGAATTTGAGCCACATCTCGTCTACATTTCCGTAGTCAGTTCGGAAGGAATGGAGACTGTCTCTTAGGAAGGCTTCTAGTGACACTTCATCCGCTTTTATTTTGCGTTGGTTTCTGGTGGATTTGGAAGAAATGGCATTGAGCCTAGCTACAACGACCTTGTGATCACTAATCCCTGTATCAGCCACAAACACTCCAGAGCTAATAGCATCGTGACTAAGAGGTCAAGTGTGTTTTCGAAACCATTTACAATTCAAGTGGGTTCGTGGACTAACTGCTCGAAACAATTTCGGAGAAAGCATTTAGGACAATCTCGGAATATGTTTTCGCCTACCACCGGTTTTGAACAAGTATTTTTGCCAACATAACGAGGGAAGGTTGAATTCCCCACCAACTATAACCGTTAGAGTGAGGGTATTTATTTGTTACGACACTCAAATTTTCTCTGAACTGTTCAGCAGCTATATCATCGGAGTCTGGGGGTCGGTAGGAGGAGCCAATTCAGTTGTTAAGTATAACCACCGCACATAGGAATTCGCACTGAGTACCTACATCGGCTTCACTACAAGATAAACCACTACTGACAGACACAAACAGTCCACCACCAATTCTGCCTAATCTATCTTTCCTGAACACCGTCTGAGACTTCGTAAAAATTTCTGCAGAACTTATTTCAGGCTTTAGCCAGCTTTCTGTACCTATAACGATATCAGATTCTGTGCTTTTTATTAGCGCTTGAAGCTCAGGGACTTTTCCAGCGCAACTACAACAATTTACAACTATAATTCCGACTGTTCCTTGATCCAAGCACGTCCTGTAATTGCCAAGCACCCTTTGACATTGCAGCCCATCCCGCACTTTCCCGAGGACTTCTAACCTAAAAAACCGCCCAGTCCACGCCACACAGCCTCCGCTACCCGTGTAGCCGCCAGCTGAGTGTAGTGAACTCCTGACCTATTCAGCGGAACCCGAAACCCCACCACCCTATGGCGCAAGTCAAGGAATCTGCAGCCAATACGGTCGCAAAACCGTCTGAGCCTCTGATTCAGACCCTCCACCCGGCTCTGCACCAAAGGTCCGCAGTCGGTTCTGTTAACGATGCTGCAGATGGTGAGCTCTGCCTTCATCTCGTAAGCAAGACCGGCAGCCTTCACCAAATCAGATAGCCGCTGGAATCGAGAGAGAATTTCCTAAGATCCAAAGCGACACACGTCATTAGTACCGACATGTGCCACCACCTGCAGCTGGCTGCACCCTGTGCTCTTCATGGCATCCGGAAGGACCCTTTCCATATCAGGAATGACTCCTCCCGGAATGCACACGGAGTGCACACTGGATTTCTTCCCCTCCTTAGCCGCCGTATCCCTAAGGGGCCCCATTACATCGCCTAACATTGGAGCTCCCAACTACCAGTAAGCCCACCCTCTGCGATTGCCCGGACCTTGAAGGCTGAGAATGATCCTCTGAAACAGGGCAGGCAGCTACATCTGGCTCAGCCAGAGACAGTGCCTGAAACCGGTTTGTCAGACGCACAGGGGAGGCTTTCTGATCAGCCTCCGGGGACGCCTTTCGCTGCCTGCCACGCCTTGGAACGACCTCCCAATCAACCACAGGCGAGGGCTCAGCCCCACTGCGGGCAGCAACCGGGGCAACCACAGCGGCAGACCGATCTGGGGACAGACGGGACGAGGTTGACATCCCCGTGATACCCGAGCCCGGCTCCCCACAGTGGTGCCCATTGGCAACAACCTCAAGCTGCGCGACCGAAGTCAGCGCCGATTGCAGCTGTGAGCGAAGGGATGCCAAGTCAACCCTCATCCGAACACAGCAATCGCAGTCCCTGTCCATTCTAATCGATGTTTCTTAACAGTTACCGAAACACGAGAACGTGCCTAGATAACGCAAGCGGAACACGCAAAGAATATATCAACTAACCTGTACAAATGCCTAACGACTGCGCTACAATCTGCTGAATCAGTTTTGATATTCTTATGACACTCGATGATTGCATGGAAAGGAAAGGGACCCTGCATGGTAATAATGTGTGAGGACAATGCAACACAGGTGTCCTAGAAATTTTAACTTTTGCAAGTTATTATTCAAGTTATTCATACTCTGTGAATGAAATGTTGCTGGTTGAAGCCTCTCTACACTACAATGTTTGTCAATTAACAGTCCTTCGATATTGTAGCTGTGCGGATGACAAGTATGTAGCCGACGACAATGCGGAGCTGCTGTTGCTGCTGCTGCTTGATGAGAGGAACCCCGAGTCGTCTCCAGAGCCACGGATACTTACGGGACAGGCAACAGCTGAAACTGCAGCTTCCCCCGCCGGTCCACTCCTACCGTGCTCTCAGTAATCGCAGGTTAACGAGTGAGGGATGTCTACACTGGCGCGAGTATAGGTACACACCGGGTCGGCCGGAGCGTTCAACAAACACTTCCGCACTCTTTCATGACACAAACTGCTCTGCCTCCCATCTGCACGCCACGCGACAGAGGCTCTCCATGCGCAAAGATAAACATCGGTACAGCTATTATCATTTCGTCGTTGCTATTAATACATCTCAATAAAGCTCCCTTGGCTATTACCCGGCAATTTATAATATTTCTATTATAATTACAATCAATTATATACAGTCAAATTTTTATTTAATACGTAATCGAAGTATTGATGTATTTAATTTCTGTAGTGCAGCATATAGCATCAGAATCAAGAGTATAGTGCAAGATATCAACGAAAATTAAACGGCGAAAATTTTGGATGTTGCAGACGGTACTTTGTCTGCATTTTTGGTGTTATACCCTCTATGAGACATGTGTATATTGATGATTACCCGGTACACGCCTGATCACGTGGTACCGTAGACATGCCAGAAAATGGAGAGACACGGAAATCCATTGCAAATAAATACATAAAAAACCACATTTAGACGTCAACTGCTAGGAGTCTCACGCGTACATCCGCAGGCCTATCTCATGTATATATGTTTGAGTGAATCCCATCATTCCCAGAGTGACAGGTAGGTATTGCAACTCGCCGGACAATGATGTGACCGCCCAACATTCACCAAGCTTTTGTATGAACAGAAGGACCTCCACTTGCTTTGCCTGTAAGGTAGGACGATAATTGCCCGTGGATGATACTGAGGCCAAGATGATTTACTAATCATCAGGACACAGTGGTTGCGAATGCTGAGAGATATCGTAAACCAACCATTAACCAGGAAAGGAATCCTTTTACATTGACAATTTTTTTGTGAAATACGTCTTTCTTTATGTGTGTGGCAAAGGCATTGCCCAACCGTAAGGGAAGCTGCTAAGAAGTAATTCTGCTGACTGCTTGTAGAATCCTATCTGGCTAATCAAACGTAAAGAAACGACCACGGTGAATAAAGTGCTCGGAATACTGCTGCATCCAGTAACTGACCTGTGCTGATATTTCGTCCGAGACTTCTTCGTAGCCGTAATATTCTTCACAGATGTCAGCATCTTCCGAATTGCTGTTTTATATTTTTTATTGAGGTCAGAGTATGTGTTACTCGATGCATATATCTCGCTTACCAAGTGGAATGGTGCTACGAAGGTAAGTTCACCCAGAGTTTCAAGAACTCTGAAGGAATTGCGTCTACTACAGCTGCCTTCTTTTGATTTATGTGTTTCAGTGCTCTTCGGCAACTGCTGTTGTTATAACGTCAAAACTCAGAGATTGAAAAATATTCCCGTTACGAGCAATACTATCGCTGAAATGGGTAGTTTGAAGCGCGAGAAGTTGTCAGATACTACCCTACGCCTTGTACTGTACATGAACGCCTGCGGTTCAGCGGGGCAACCTCATGGCTGGATGCACGTTCCCCTCACGCTGCGGCATCCCGTCACACCGGTAAGCTCTGCGGACTGCCGTGTCTCATGCAGAAAAGGTATTTGGCTGGTGCATAAGTTCTAACGTAACACAGACGTTTATCAATAATACGTACTCCTTCTCTATTTAAAACAATCCGTCAACGCTGGAGTACGTTTTATATTCCGCGACTGTGGAAATCACGTGGTTTTGAGGCGAAGAACTCG
This sequence comes from Schistocerca gregaria, assembly GCF_023897955.1. Lineage (NCBI taxonomy): Eukaryota > Metazoa > Arthropoda > Insecta > Orthoptera > Acrididae > Schistocerca > Schistocerca gregaria. The sequence continues at coordinate 24,123,992 of NW_026061710.1, forward strand.
TCGAGCCATGTTCATAGAGCATCTTCATTGGAAAGGGAAGTTCCTTCAAGGTTGTATCTGTGTATGAGGACACCAGATCAGCTGAATAACGTGGTTGCGGAAGGACTCCCCAACACAACTCCCGTATAGTGTCTTCCCTCAGCCTAGCAAAATGCGGGTGGTCGTTATCGTGGAGCAGCATCACTTCACGCGGTCTTCCTCCTTGTCGTTCTTGGATTGCGTCTGCAAAACGTCGCGGTTGCTGAGAATAAACGTCAGCAGTGATGGTTACACTTCGGGGAAGCAATTCGTAGCGCACCAGATGCATAACATCATCTTTTGTAGATGATTACAGGTCGTTGTTCGGGGAGTTGCTGCTTTGCTAAGCTCAACCATTCCTTTCGTTTCCCTGTGTTAGCATTGTTGTTGTTTGCTGTCTTCAGTTCTGAGACTTTCTTGATGCAACTCTACATGCTACTCTATCCTGTGCAAGCTGCTTCATCTCCCAGTACCTACTGCAACCTTCATCCTTTAGAATCTGCTTAGTGTATTCATCTCTTGGTCTCCGTCTACGGTTTTTACCCTCCACGCTGCCCTCCAGTGCTAAATTTGTGATCCCTTGATGCCTCAGAACATGTCCTACCAACCGGTCCCTTCTTCTTGTCAAGTTGTGCCACAAACTCCTCTTCTCCCGAATTCTATTCAATACTTCATCGTTAGTTATGTGATCTGCCCATCTAATCTTTAGCATACTTCTGTAGCACCACATTTCGCAAGCTTCTATTCTCTTCTTGTCCAAACTATTTATCTTCATGTTTCACTTCCATACACGGCTGTCGTGCGGTAGCGTTCTCGCTTCCCACGCCCGGGTTCCCGGGTACTATTCCCGGCGGGGTCAGGGATTTTCTCTGCCTCGTGATGACTGCGTGTTGTGTGCTGTCCTTAGGCTAGTTAGGTTTACGTAGTTCTAAGTTCTAGAGGACTGATGACCATAGATGTTAAGTCCCATAGTGCTTAGAGCCATTTTTTGAATAACTGTTGTAGAATTAAGGAACATGTTTTATGTGGAAGAACTGCGATGTTTTGGAAAATGAATATCTCTTCTATAAAAGTCAACATTGACTTATCAGGATGGCAACGTGAGAAGGCAGTATTGAATACTGAAAAGAATTGTCAGCACCATTGCTCTTTGCAACGTATGTGAGCCGTGACTGGCTGGATGGGTGCCTTGCTTTTTTTTTTTTTTTAATCATTTGTTGTAGCCCAGTGGTTACCGCAATAACGTTGCTGTCTTCTCTCCGTGAGCCGCAGCAGTGTGTATCGATACTAGTACTGCTGTACTATGTCTGGTGTGGCGGATATGTTTTCCGGGTGTGCTGTGTGTGACAGTCGGTCCGTTGGGTCAGAGCAACGAGGAAGTCTCTGTGGCGCGTGGTCAGACCGGAGCCGCTGGCGGCGTGCACGTGCGGTTGGAGTTGTGAGGCGCTTGTTGCGAGGGTTACGAAGTTCGTCAGCCACCGAAACTGGACTCTAAAGTTGAGTGCTCACTTAACCTACTATCAAGCCTCAACTGCTATCACATCTCTTGGTTTGATCCTGGTTGTCACTTTCTGAGAGATCCACGCGAGCAACAACGTGTGTGCATTGAAGTCGACTAGAATTGCAGCCGTCTTCCTGTGTGGTGTTAAACTTCATTAATGAAGGAATGACTTAAATTAAGTGTACCAGAGGTATCTCCTGTGTTGTGGCCGTTGACGTTCCAGTGACCTAAAGTGGTTGTTGACGTAGTTTCTGGCAGTGTATTTTCCACATCGTGTTGGTATTGTACAGCACAGCGTGTAGTGTGACAGCTAAGGTGTTGGTAGTTTTGGGCGTTTATTCTCATTTGGCTTGATTGGCCACCAGTATCCGGAACGTTTTGCGATTGACATCTTGTTGTCGTTTTGCTGTTCAGATGCAGTAGAAGTGATGTTGTTGGTTGGTTCCTCGGCTGGCTTTTTGTTGGGTTGCCTTTTGATTAAGAAGTTGTCGGTCTGGCTGCCTGTTTCACCTAAAAGTGCGTTAGTTACTTCCCCAGGTTGGAACGTTCTGAGCGCCGCTCCTTGTGTTTTACAGAGTGATTTCCTTTTTAGTCTTAAGTACTGTGTGTGGCCTTCAGCGGAGATTTTTCTTATTGACATTTCAAGGCTTTTCTTCTTAGGCCTTAAGGCGTAAAAAAAGTTTCTTGACTGGTATGTGGCCTTCAGCCGAGTTTTCAGCCTTTTCAAATCAAGATTTGAAAATTTTGTCTAGGATTTAAGCCGGAAGAAATATTTTGTAGTTTTTATGTGGCCTTCAGCCGAGTTTTTCAGTTAAAGCCCAGACAAAGAAACTTCCAATTTTTAATTTTAAGACGTGAGATTGTTTGGGTTTCGTATGTGGCCTTCAGCCGACTGTTATGTGAAGCATTTTAGGATAAAGACTTTAGCCTATTTTATTTGAAATTCAGAATCTCTTCCTTTAGGCCTTAAGTCGTAAAATTGTTTTCTCCATGATGTGTGTTTTAATCTCTATTAAATTAAAAATTCAAAATCCTTGTCTTGCCCTTAAGTCATAAGATTGTTATTTTTTAATATGAGGCCTGCAGCAGAGTTTTACACGAAGTATTTTGAGATCAGGCCTTCAGCCTTTTCAAATTGAAAGCTCTTCTTCCCAGGCAAAATCCGTAAAATTGTTTTGTTGATATGCGGCCTTCAACCGAGTTTTCAGCCAATTTAAATTAAACTTTGAAAATCTTTGTCTCGGCCTTAAGCCGCGACACTATTCTTGATTAACGTGAGGCCTTCAGCCGCGTTATATGGGATAAAATTAAAGCTAAGGCTTTCAACCTATTTATATTGAAGATAAAAAAAATTCTGAAGAAGTGAAACCGCCAGAAGAACTCCTGTACCTTGCTTAGGCCTTGTGCCTTGGATTTTCGATGTGGCCTTCAGCCGATCTAAATTAAATCAAAGGAGGTCTTTCGTTAAAACCTTGAGAGTTTTGATTCTTGCTTGTCTGATTGTGTGTTTTAAGAAATAAATTTTGTATGTTGGTGTGCAACTGACAGTAACATATTTTGACCTCTTTCCACAAATATAACCGCATCCGCTCCGTCCTGCTAGCCCAGGGATTTCACTGGTAGCAGAGCGTGGTTACGTTTGTGTTCTTGCCATTTCAGTTACTGTTAGTTTCAATTTTATTTCTGTTCTGTGACACCACATTGTTTTGGGTGTTGATTGTTTCAGGTGTATTGTAATGGCGGTCAGTCAGAGTCCGGGGATCGGCCTGCTCAGAAACATCTTGTTTACGAGTTGGAAATAAGGCGCCAAGCTACTGAGGGCAGTGATCCGGATTTAGTGGCCCGTTTAGGTGCTGCCGTTTTTCAGCCGGTTGACGTCACGCCGGCGGTGTTGGGTGAGAGAGGAGCGGCCACTGAATTTTTGTTGAAGGCTGTTAGGGGCCTTGTGGACACTATTTGCGTTTTGGAAGGCACTCAACCTAGTGCCAGACTATTGGATACGGTGTAGGCCCAGTTAATGTATTTAACAAATCGGAAAGCGGATTTGGGCATGTTAGCTTTGGAAGATCACCATTAAAAATTAGCCGCCGAATTGGGCTCTTTGGTTAGTGCATTGCAGTTTAATGTTACGTTTTTAGATTTGGTGAGAAGAGGATTGAGGAGCGGAACTTGCTGTGTTCGGGAGAGGGCGAGAGCCTGCCCGGGATGGTACTGTTACGTCCTCGGTGAAGTTAGACGCAATGTTTGCCAAGTTGCCTAATCCTCTCGTGATATTACTGAATTAGTCGTGGAGCGGCTTGAACAGGTCGAAAAATTATTACGGTTGTCGGTTCGTCTTGAACTTTATGCTTCTCCCTTTCGTGGTTCCACACCAAGTAATTTTGTCACTGCCGTACCTGTTAGCTAGAAGTGAGTTGCAGAACCTCCTCTTCCGAGCCATGACTGAAGTGTTCTCCTTACAGCAATTGAGGGAGCTCGTCATTAGGCAGAGATTGACCACCGGAGTTCAAAAACAGCTTGAATGTCGTTACATTTGGGAGATGCAGCGGGATAAAGAGCAGTTACATCAGTATGTGGACAGAGTTCAGACGGCGTCCTTGGCTTTCTTAATCGATTTGCCTGAACAACAGCCGGTGTCTATTGTTCTTAGGGGAATGCGCGTTGCGGATAAGTAGCACTATGTTTTCCGTAATCAGCCTTCAGCTTGGGAAGAACTCCGTGCCGCGGTTGTAGCGATATGGGCGTTGCCGCTTGGATACGATGTATGTCACGAAGTTAAGGGGCAGGCCACCGGTGGTGGCTAGGGAAATTCCGAAGTGTCTGCATCCGCTGAAGCAGTAAAACTGGAACCCCGGTGTTGTTTCAGGTGCGGCAGCACGGCTCACTTGGAGCTCTCTCGGATTCAGCCTCGCGCTCTCAGAGCCAATAAATGACGCCGGACTGGGCAGCTATCTCGTGATCGAGCCTTTAGACGCTGGCGTACCCGTGTTGTCGCTCCCTCTTCACCGCCCTCGCCTTACGTTTGTTCTCGAGTAGGTGGCGAACCGATCTGTGCTCTTTCCGATTCTGGTAGCTCATTTTCATTATTGTGCTTCGAGTGGTTTTTGGAAGTTGGTCATTTTACGAAACTTCGGTCGGTGCTTTCTCCGGTGCAGAGATGTCGGGTGGCCAATGACCAGGTGTTGCCTCTGCATGATTGGGTCCGAGGGAGTATATCGATGGGGGATTTTTCCTGGCCCTTGTCATTAGCCTCGGTCAAGGAGCTGCCGGTCGATCTAATTTTGGGATGTGATTTCAGTAAATACTGGGTTATTCTTGGATTATTCTGGGCACACCTTTTTCTTTAAGTTAGCTCCTTTGGAGAAGTTTCTACATCTACATCCATACTCCGCAAGCCACCTTATGTTTCGTTTTATAAGTGCGCTAAACGTATTGTGCATCGAAATGCAGATGCATTGGCCGTTCAGGATGTGGCTAATGAGTTTGATCTTACCCATCTCTCGCCGCATCACGCTTCTCAATTACTGGATTTGTTACAGAGTTTTCCTGAGCTTCTTAGTGATAACTTGAGTGTCACTAATGTTCTTAATTACCATATCCTTCTATCCGACGATAGTCCTGTCAGGCAGCCAAATGCTCCAACAAGGAGTTATTACGCCTTCTACATCTACTTATGCTTCCCCCACATGCCATGTTCCCAAGGATCAGGAGCACTATTTCAGACCTGTGGTTAACTACCGGGTGCTTGAACACTAAGGTTGTCTTTGAATGGGCCTCTGCCTCTGATCTACATAACTTTTACCTGGTTTGCCGGTACTAATTGGTTTACTGTTCTTGGTTTGAACCAAGCCTGTTATCAGATTCCATTAGCTGAAGAATGTAAACATGTTACTGCATTTTGTACTGATTGGAATCTGTTTGACAGAGTTCCTTTTGGTTTGGCAACTCGTTTGCTGGATAATATCCTTAGGAACTTGAAATTAGTGTTTGCCTATAATTATTTGGACGATTTAGTCATCTATAGCCGTTCGTTTCAGGACCATTTGGATCATATCCAGAAAGTTCTTTCGAGGTTTCAGGGAGCCGGGCTGACTGTTAAACCCAGTAAGATGACATTAGAAAGGCAGCAGGTGTTCTTCTTAGGTCACCTAGTGTCAGGTCAGAGTATTCGCATCGAACAAGAGCGAACTAAGACCATACGGGCGTTGCCTCCGCCTACTGATAAACGCGGAATTTGCTAGGTTCATAGGCATGTTGAACTATTTTATCGTTTTGTCCCTAATTTGGCTTAGTTGGCCGCGACCTCAAACGAACAGTGCCGGAAGAGAGTGCGTTTTGAATAAGGACCTGTCCAGGAGCCCGCGTTTGAGTATATTAAGGCAGCTGTAGCCAATCCTCCATTTCTAGGAGTACCACACTTTAATAAAAGGCTTATTGTCCAAAATGACACATCTAATGCTGGTATTTGAGCTGTTCGAAGGTCAGACGCAGCCATTAGCTTACGCGTCTCGTCGGTTCACTGGCGCCGAACTTAAGTACTCCATCTACGAGTGCAAGGCGTTGGCCGTTTTGTTTGCATTGGAGAAGTATCACTTCTGCCTTGAGCATCGGGAATTTCAGTTAGAAGCCGACAATCAGGCTTTGAGCTGGGTGCTGGCTAGGCCGCGTAAAACTGGCCGTAGTGCCAGATGAGAGGTACGCATTTAATTTGAAGTTAAACACGTGAGAGACACTGAAAATATCCTTGCGGATGTCCTCAGCCGGTAGTTCGCCGAATCTACACCTAGTGAGGGAACCCGGGAGACAGATGAAGGCAGGATTGGGAGAAATTCCTCTTTAGTTTGATGTCGTTTAGCGTCGGGATCAGGACCCTATTTGGCTGGGGAACTGTCGCATGAGTATATTATTAACAGTTGCATTCTGCGTAAAAGGGTCGGGCATGCGAAGCAGTTAAAGAAGTTTGCCAGTAGCTCTGGTGCGCCCGGTTTTTCGGTACTTTCATGATTCGTTGGTGGGTAGCCACTTATAAGTTCCTAAGACTCTGAAAAAAGTCAAGGAGCATTTGACTTGGCCCTCCATGGAGCGAAATGTCAGAGAGATGGTATAGCAATATCGGCTGTATAATGTAGTCAAACCCAAGAAAGCTCTTCAACAGGGTTTGCTGAGCTCTGAGCGCGAGTCCTGTCCTACGCACAAGCTCTATATCGATTATCTAGGACCCTTTCTTCGTACTAAGAAAGGTCATCGATACGTGTTAGTTATTATTGATGCGTTCTCCGGATTCACTTGGCTCCTTCCGAGCCGTAACGTCACTGCTACCACCACTATTTCTCATTTAACTAAAGTTTTCATTGTTTTTGGCCCCCCTAAGAAAATTGTTAGCGATAATGCGCCGGCCTTCCTTTCGGCTCCTTTCAAGGCGTCCTATTTTCAGAACGGTGTCAAGCATATCACGACTGCGTCGTATTATCCGCAGGCATGCTTTACGGAGAGGGTTAACCGAAATCGTAAATCCGCTTTGATTTCAGAAAACGCCTAGTAAGTGGGACTCTAGTCTTCCTTGGCTTAGTTTTGCTTTTAATACCACCAATCATGAAGCCTTGGGAGCTACTCCCGCCTCTTTGATCCTTTCCTATCCTGTTAATTCCCCTTTTTCGAACTCGTGGGGAATTCAAGATCTAGTTCCTCAAGTCATCAATGAAAACTGGAACCGTCCCAGACGTAATATACTCAGGGTCCATAATAATCAAGGTGAGCGTTACAATCGTAATCGGCGAACATTTAGAGGGAGGCCAGGAGATCAGGTCTATGTCCGTAGTTTCCCCAGTAGGCAGGTGCGTGTCGGAAATATGAGTAAATTTACTCCTCATTTTCTGGGGCCTAGCACCAATTTGCGCATTTTAGGCCCGGTGAATCTGCTGGTTAACGATAACCATTCCGGTAACCAGTACTGGGTTCACCTTAGCCAGGTTAAATCCAGTTAGTTCGTCTGATGGTTAAGTAGCCCCCCTCCCCTTCCGGCATCGTGTTTGTTTGAGGGCGGGAGGTTGAGCCGTGGCTGGCTCATGTTATGCTTCCCATTAAATCTTGGTTTTGGTTGATATTCTGTGATTAGTCTCTCGCGGTTATGCTGTTATCCTCTCTCTCCGTGAGTCGCAGCAGCAGCGCGTATCGATATTAGTACCCTTGTACTATCTATGGCGTCGCACTTATAGTTTTCCGACTGCAGCGCGTGCGGGTAATGCTCCGGTCCTTTTGCCTCAGAAAGTCTACAAGGAAGAGCTATGTGGTCTACTTAGTTCTGGTGCATACCGGAAGATTAACAAAGATCCTACTATCAAGGTGACAGTATGGACTGCTGCCTTGCTGAACGCATCATCACTACCAAAGGAAGTCAAAAGAAGTACCACCGAGATATTATGGTCTTCCTAAAGTTCACAAAATGTCTAAGTATGAGAGTGTAGAGGTCTATGAGACCTATAACGAGCGCTATTGGTTCACCGACGTATTTTTCTGCCAAACACTTGGCTTCCTAATTAAAACAATTGGTAGGAAAATGGAGTCACCACATTCGTAAGTCTATGGATTTTATTCAGAGACTTAACACGTCAAAACTAACTAGCACATCATTATTATTTAGCCTGACGTTGCTGTCATTATGCACCGGTACCTTTAAAGGACTCTTTCTCTTATCAGCCAACATCTTGATAAGAACATTACGGCCTTATTTGAACATGTGCTTTTATCATCTTATTTCCAGTTTAATGGTGAATTTTATGAGAAGATTGGATAGTTAATAAAAATTTGCTGGTTTTCAGCCGCGTCGGGTGGTTAAAATCCCACGGGCTTTCGACTGAGCTCTCCCCGGTCATTCTCAAGTGGTAAGACTGACTGCTGTGTCGCCGTGGCCGCGTCGTTATACAGCCGCACTGCTGGATGTGACGTCACTGGTGCTCTCTTCCACGCCATATATGATCATGTTTTCATACCGCGTCCATCGCGCCCGTTTTAACATCGCGATAGCCGGGTCCCAGGCTGTGCTGAGCTGCAAACATCCGTCCTTGTTGATGGTGTTTTCAGCGGTTTTTATTTCAATAGCTTCTTTTATGACGCTATCGCAAAATCCCTCCGCTTTCATAACGACAGATGTTTCGTCGAATAGAATTCGGTGTCCATTTTCTAAGGCGTGTTCTTCCACGGCTGATTTTTCTGGATAGCGTAGGTGTAAGCACCTCTCGTGTTCCTTTCCGACGTTGCTCTACCATGCGTACTGTTTGGCCGACGTAGTAACAGCCACACTGACATGGTATCTTGTACACTCCAGGCGTTCTTAGCCCTAGGTAGTCCTTCACAGGCCTTATGAGCTGACGAATTTTTGCTGGGGACCTGAACACCGATGAAATGTTATATCTCTTCAGGAGCCGGCTAATCTTTCCCGACACTGTACCACAGAAAGGCTAAAACACAAGTTTCTTGTTTTCTTCTTCGGTGGTGTTCTCTTCTCTCTTAGTTTGTTTTTTGCGTGTCGCGCCAGATATAGCCTGTGATACCTGTCCGTGGCTGTACCCGTTTTCCCGGAAGACGTTTCGGAGGTGGCTCAGTTCTAGTGGCAGACTTGCTGCGCCTGGGACGACTTTAGCACGATGGACGAGGGTATTCAGAACGCCACGTTTTTGTGCCGGATGGTGGTGGCTGAGAGCGTGCAGATACTGATCTGTGTGTGTGTGTGTGTGTGTGTGTGTGTGTGTGTGTGTGTGTGTGTGTGTGTGTGTGTGTGTGTCGGTTTTCTGTAGACACTGTGGCTGAGGTGCCCCTTGGTTTTCCGTCGAATGAGGACGTCAAGCAAGGGCAATGTACCCTCTGTCTCGACTTCCATCTTACACTTGATGTGGCCGTGAATGCTGTTCACGTGTTCCAAAATTCACGACCATGGGGCTACATGATGAAAGTGTCATCAACGTAACGCTAAAGGCAACTTGGTTTAGCTGGAGCCGTGTCCAAGGCGAAGTCTTCAAATTTTGCCATAAAAAGTTTGGCTATGGATAGAGCCAGAGGGCTTCCCATAGCCACGCCGTCCAACTGGTCGAAATACTGGCCGCCATGTAGGAAGTACGACTATGTCACTGTGTGCTTAAACAGTCCCACAATTGTGCTATCAGATAATTGGGAGAGGAGATCTATACAGTCTTTGACCGGAACACGTGTAAACAGGGAGACCACACCAAAACTAACCATCATATCTCCTTGACTAAGACACAGTTGTTCAATTCTGTTGAGAAAGTCGACGGTGTTCTTGATGTGATGCACACAACGACCCACATGCGGTGCAAGGAGGCTGGTCAGGTGTTCTGACAGTCTATAAGTGGGTGACCCAATGGTGTTCACAATGGGACGAAGAGGAGAATCCGGTTGTGGATTTCTGGTAGTCCATAAAGCGTAGGTGGTCTCGGCGCCTGAGGGAGCAGAGTCTTAATAACGCCCTCTTCCAGCATTGACTGTTTTAGAAGCTCTGATGTCTTCCTCATTATTCTTGACGTGGGGTCCCGTGGCAGTTAACGCTATATATCCTCTTCAAGCATTAACTGAATTTTGGCATCGTAGTCAGCTTTATTTAGAATGACGGATGCATTGCCCTTGTCGACTGGCAGAACCACGATGAGTGCGTCGTTGCGGAGTGCGTGAAGACTATTGCGTTTAGCCCTAGTCAAGTTAGACCTCGGTGGTTTAGATTTTGAAATGATGCGACACGTTTCGCGATGAATTTCGTCAGCATTCTCACTAGGCATCTTACGGATTGCTTGTTCAACCCCACTTATATCATCATAGACAGGGATCCTCTGAGGCGCTGGTGCGAAGTTAAGACCTTTCTTAAGCGCCGAAATGGCACCCGCATCGACCTCTTTCTCCGTCATATTGATGACAGTTCCTTCTGTTGATTTCCGTTCTGCACCGTGTTGTTGTTAAGATATCCACGCGAACTACCCTTTCTGTTTCTCTGTGGCCTTCTTTTGCTGTGGTGGCAGCGTCGACCCACTCAAAATCTAATTGTGAGAGTACCTCTGTCAACTGCAGATGTATAGCCAGCAGTTCGCGACCTTTTAAATCCAGCTGCCTCCTAGTCAAGTATATCGTTTCCCGCAACAGGGCAGAGCTGGCTGAACGGTAGATTCACCTGGCTGCCGAGGTAAATCGTGGAATCGCGTTCTCATCTCAACAGCGTAGCAGGAAGGCTACAGAGCTTAACAGGTTAGCCTTCTTCCCAAGCAGGTTCCCTAGGCGCCACGTCCCCCCCCCCCCCCCTCCCTGTAGAGGTACGCCATGTATGAATGCGTGGTTTCGTAACCATATGAATTAATAAGATTTTCTCGGGCTTCCAGCCACGTCAGGTGGTTATAATCCAACGAACTTTCGACCGAGCTCTCCTCGGCCACATCAAGTTTACGATGGAAGTCGAGACAGATGATGCACTGCCCTTGCTTGACGTACTCGTTCGACGGAAAACCAACGGGCACCTCAGCCACAGTGCCCGCAGGAAACCTACACACACAGATCGGTAACTCAGCCACCACCATCCGGCACAAAAAGTGGCCTTCTGAATACCCTCGTTCATTGTGCTAAAGTCGTCCCAGACGCAGCAAGTCTGCCACTAGAACTGAGCCACCTCCGAAACGTCTTCCGGGAAAACGGGTACAGCCACGGACAGGTATCACAGGCTATATCTGGCGCGACACGCAAAAAACAAACTAAGAGAGAAGAGAACACCACCGAAGAAGAAAACAAGAAACTTGTGTTTTAGCCTTTCTGTGGTACACTGTCGGGAAAGATTAGCAGGCTACTGAAGGGATATAACATTTCATCGGTGTTCAGGCCCCCAGCAAAAGTTCGTCAGCTCATGAGGCCTGTGAAGGACGATCTAGAGCTTAGAACGCTTCGAGTGCACAAGATACCATGTCAGTGTGGCTGTTACTACGTCAGCCAAACAGTACGCATGGTAGAGCAACGTCGGGAAGGAACACGAGAGGTACTTACGCTATCCAGAAAATTCAGCCGTGGAAGAACACGCCTTAGAAAGTGGACATCGAATTCTATTCGACGAAACATGTCGATATGAAGGAGGGATTTTGCGATAGCTTCATAAAAGAAGCTATTGAAATAAAAACCGCTGAAAACACCATCAACAAGGACGGAACCCGACTATCGCGATGTTAAAACGGGCGCGACGGACGCGGAATGAAAACATGACTGTATACAGTGTGTTACAAAAAGGGACGGCCAAATTTCAGGAAATATTCCTCACACACAAATAAAGAAAAGATGTTATGTGGAGATGTGTCCGGAAACGCTCAATTTCCATGTTAGAGCTCATTTTAGTTACGTCAGTATGTACCCTACTTCCTCTATTCACCTCCAGTTGGCAAAATAGAAGGAAGGTAATGTTGACTTCGATGTTTGTGTTGACCTGCGACTCATTGCTCTACAGTACTAGCATCAAGCACATCAGTACGTAGCATCAACAGGTTAGTGTTCATCACGAACGTGGTTTTGCAGTCAGTGCAATGTTTACAAATGCGGAGTTGGCAGATGCCCATTTGATGTATGGATTAGCACGGGGTAATAACCCTGGCGAGGTATGTTTGTATCGAGACAGATTTCCAGAACGAAGGTGTCCCGACAGGATGACGTTCGAAGCAATTGATCGGCGTCTTAGGGAGCACGGAACATTCCAGTCTATGACTCGCGACTGGTGAAGACCGAGAACGACGAGGACACCTGCAATGGACGAGACAATGCTTCGTGCAGTTGACAATAACCCTAATGTCAGCGTCAGAGAAGTTGCTGCTGTACAAGGTAACGTTGACCACGTCACTGTATTGAGAGTGCTGCGGGAGAACCAGTTGATTCCGTACCATATACAGCGTGTGCAGGCACTATCAGCAGCTGATTGGCCTCTACGGGTACACTTCTGCGAATGGTTCATCCAATAATGTGTCAATCCTCATTTTAGTGCAGATGTTCTCTTTACGGATGAGGCTTCATTCCAACGTGATCAAATTATAAATTTTCAGAATCAACATGTGTGGGCTGACGAGAATCCGCACGCATTTGTGCAGTCACGTCATCACCACAGATTTTCTGTGAACGTTTGGGCAGGCATTATTTGTCGGTGATGTCTTGATTGGGCCCCATGTTCTTCCACCAATGCTCAATGGAGCACGTAATTATGATTTCATACGGGATACCCTGCCTGTGCTGCTAGAACATGTGCCTTTACAAGTACGACACAACATGTGGTTCATGCACGATGTAGCTCTTATACATTTCAGTCGAAGGGTTCGTATGCTTCTCAACAACAGATTCGGTGACCGATGGACAGGTAGAGGCGGACCAATTCCATGACCTCCACTCTCTACTGACCTGAACCCTCTTGACTTTCATTTATGGGGGCATTTCAAAGCTCTTGTCTACGCAACCCCGGTACCAAATGTAGAGACTCTTTGTGCTCGTATTGTGGACGGATGTGATACAATACACCATCCTCCAGGGCTGCATCAGCGCATCAGGGATTCCATGCGACGGAGGGTGGATGCATGTATCCTCGCTAACGGAGGACATTTTGAACATTTCCTCTAACAAAGTGTTTGAAGTCACGCTGGTACGTTCTGTTGATTTGTGTTTCCATTCCATGATTAATGTGATTTGAAGAGAAGTAATAAAATGAGCTCTAACATGGAGTTAAGCGTTTCTGGACACATGTCCACATAACATCTTTTCTTTATTTGTGTGAGGAATGTTTCCTGAAAGTTTGCCGTACCTTTTTGCAACACCCTGTTTGTCGAGGAAGAGAGCACCAGTGACGTCACAGCTAGCAGTGCGGCTGTATAACGACGCGGCCACGTCGACACAGCAGTCAGTCTTACCACTTGACAATGACCGGGGAGAGCTCGGTCGGAAGCTCGTGCGATTGTAACCGCTGGAAGCCTGAGAACATTTTATTAATTCATATCGCCGAGAAACCATGCATTCATACAAGATCGATGGTGTTGTCATGGGACGCCCCCTCTACCCTCTGGTAGCTAATTTATTCATGGAAGACTTCGAGGACAAGGCACTGGACTCAGCAAGTTTTAAACCAACGGTCTTCTGGAGGTACGTGGACGACACATTTGTGGTATCGCCGCACGGGATGAATGAATTACATCGATTTCTTGAGCATTAGAATTCCATCAATTCTAGTATCAAATTTACTATGGAAATATAAAAAGACGTTTACCTCCCATTTTTGGATGTTGTCGCTCGCCGTAAAGTTGATGGCACATTAGGACACGCCGTATACCGGAAACCAACGTATACAAATCTATATGTTCATGCCAGTAGCTGCCATCACCCTTCACAGACCGTAGGTGTTCTTAAGACCTTAGTGCATAGGGCACACTCTATTTCCGATAAAGACAATTTGCAACAAGAGCTTACATACCTTAAGAGCATTTTTAAATCGAATGGATTTTCCCCGCAACAAATTTGTAGAGCATTCAATGTAAAACCTAGGAAGAAGATATTAATTCTTTCAAATCTAGTACTTTTTTGCCGATGTGAGTGTATTCCTGAGAAATTCTGTGTTGTGGTGGTCTTTCACCCCCCCCCCCCCCCATCCCCCCCAACGAAGACTGCTGCAGCTATACTCTGTGAAGGACGATTTACAGCTTCGTAAAGCGAGTGTGTATCAGATTTATAGCGGAAATTGTGAGAAATCGTACAGAGATCAAACACGCACCGTTCATGAGAGATGTGTAGAGCATCGAAGATACAAACGCTTATTACAGCCAGACAAGTCAGCTGTGGCCGAACATTGTCTTGGTACAGGTCATTCCATGAATTACAGTGATGTGAATATTTTAACATCCACGTCTTCCTTTTGGGAATCTGTCTTCAAGGTATAGAGATTAGAGCAGCTAATAATTTAATTAACAGAGATAATGGTTTTAATTTGGACAAAGCATGGAATCCGGCTCTTGGGGTAATTGAACTGCAGAGAAGTCGTCACGGTGTCACCGCCGCTGATCATACATCGATAAGCGAATCGAATGTCTGTACGCCTTCGCCACAGGCGGTGCATGTATAAGCGTATTTCTTTGCCGCCGACCATCTCTGACTCGCATGCGCAGTACCGCCGCGGTGGAGCATCTAAGGCCGCGCTTGGCATCTTGTCGTCAGTCTTATGACTCACTCTGACGATGGCCGGACGATACGCGGCCGAAATATCAGTGGAGGAAATTTTATTTGCGCGCCTGCGTTCCCAAAATTTAATGGACTGTTCATTACACCGCGAGAAATTGAAAATGGACAGTGGTTATGAAGTTTTTTAAGTGAGAAACTGAGGAAAAATAGGGAGGAAACGTTTATGAAAAAGCACATCGCCGATTCAAAAATGAGCTTGTAATGTCTTCACTTACGTTGTACTATATCCCACAGTATGTCTCGTTTCACCAGCTATCGATGCCCCTTAATAATTACATTGTTTCATCGTATAATGCGGTCAATAATTAAGTTTTGCATGTTAACCATACGGCAAAGCACTCTTCTCTTTGCGTGCTGTCATTTGCCAAAATCTTGTTTCCATATCTCAAACCGTTTGAGATGTGAGGAATGTTGAGAATATCTCATTCTGGCTTTTTCGCTGGCTCGGACGGTTGCAGATGAGTGCGCTACATCAGGTTAATTTTTCCGTCATTGGTGACTGAGACTTCCACCAAAGTCTATAAAGAAAAATTCATTATCTCAGCTGAATTTTATACGCGGCAACATATTATGTAATGTGTACCAAACGCAAAATCTTAGCAACCCCTATTTTCTATTTTAAACTTTTTCATATTTCATGCAGTGTCTTACTTAAATCGAAGTACCATAATAACTGTCACCATTAACGAAATGATGGGCACGTCACACGAAGCTGGCATATAAAGCTATAAGTAGGGAAAAAAGATTTTTTTTTTTTACGGATTAGTATCTGTAAAATCGTTTGAGGAAGAACGCAGGGCGTGTGGCTCGCTTCTGCCATCGCAGTGTGTCGCCAGCCGGCTGGAAGTGACCAGACAAGGTCGGCCCCGCCTAAAGAAACAAATGAACTCGCTCAGTAACTTTTCCCTGCGCATCGGCCACTGTATCCAGCACGGACTCCACCATCTGCCACATCATATTACACGGCTTGCAGGGTATAGGGTAGATGTGGACATTGATTTTCCACAGCTGCCACTATGCTCTGTATGTAAGTAAAGATTTTACAGCGGGTTTGTTGTTCAGAAATCGCATTTGAGTGTTGTTTGTTTGTGGGAAGACTGTGTGACACCTTGTGTACGAAGGGGAAACGTCTACCAGCACGTACCAAGGTCCGAGACTGCAGTTTGTCGTTACGCTGCTCGCGCTGTCACGTGTATACGGTGCCTATCGGTTCGCGAGGGTCACGTAGGCTGTTAATGGCCTTACGTGACTAGCGCCTGAGAGGCTCGACATGCTGTTTGGTTGGCTGTGCAGGAGCACACAGACACACCAGGTCCCCTGTGTCTGGGAACACAGCGAGCTCACTGGTGGCCAGAAGAGCGCCCTCACGGACAGTGCGGCGACGTCCAGCGACAACTGCTGTCGAAGCCCACATCGACGCGACAGCAGACCGAGGCGGCCGACAGTGGAACTCCCAACAAGGAGACTGGACATACCAAAGTGGCACTATGTCGTCTTTGCAGAGGAGTCCCAGTCCTGTGTACAACATCACATTGGACGTATCCATGCATGCAAGCTCTGAGGAGGACGAACGTTGCCAGACTGCTTTCGTCATCTTCTCATGGGCTCATCATCTGACTTGTTGGTATGGGGTACCACTGGGTAAATAAGATGATCGCGTCTTGTCCACACAGATGGTAATTTGGACTGTACCTATCACATTTATGGCGCCTTAAGGAAGGTGGCTATGACCCTTCTTCGAGATGTTCCTGACATTATCTTTCAACACATTACAGCAACATCGCATGTTGCCCTTGCTGTGCTGAACTGTGCCTCACACCGGAGCATATTTACCGAAATTATGGCCAAAATGGCAAAAATGGACGTTTGGTCAACTATTGTAGCAAGTACATGAAAGATTCTCGGTTCACTTGCCTCGTCAAATTTTCAGAAAATTTCACGCTTTCGATGATACCCTCCACCATCGTCGTCAGGGACTAAAACTGACTGTCGTGAACTGGCAAGGTTCCCTCTTTCATACTCATAGGAAGGCATCTGATTTGCTGGATTACGTCACGGTGAAGCGTACAGATGTGTTGCCCCCCTACGTCGATAGATTTTGCTTGCAATCTAGCGCTGCATTCAGCACCATCTATCGCATCAGGCTGTGAACTGCGAGAAGTTAGAAAGTAAACCAACGTGCAATTGAAAAGAACTTTGCGACAGGCCTGGGACAATCACCTGCTGTGATCGGTAACATTAGACAAATGAACGTAGCAGAACCAACCTAGATTACACACACTAACATACACTTCTCAATACGCACATGTATAACACAGTACATAGCTATAATTAGTTTGAAGGCGCATTTAAAAATTGCGAGAAAAGTATGGCAAACTAACTACATATGGAACAATCACACACGTGACGAGCAATTCGGTGCCCTAGTAGAAGCAGTCCTGTCATCACGTCACCAGTAAAATCGTTATAGCAAATTAAGGGTATCACACGAATCTACTTTGAAATTTTCAAGTACAAAAGGTTAAGAACTTGTGGTAAGTGGCATGGTACAAACTGAAAGACAGGCACACAAACTAACAAATGCATGCCGAGTCATCCCAGGCACCTCTCTATGGACGGCAGTGGAGTAGTTTAGGGGTATTCACAACTACAGTTAACCTAGTAGTGAAAGGGAGTGCTTTAAAGGTTTGAAACTATCAAAAATAATTTTGGCCAGGATTTCGGTACATGTAATCCACTGTTGGTTGGTTGAATTGTTGGAGGGCACCAAACAGCAAGGCCATCGGTCCCTCACATTATGGAAGGATGGGGAAGGAAGGTGGCTATGCCCTTTCAGAGGAACCATCCCGGCATTTGCCTGAAGCGATTTGGGGAAATCACGGAAAACCTTAATCAGGATGGCGGAATGGGTTTGAACCGTCGTTCTCCCTAACTAGAGTCCAGTGTGGTAACCACTGCGCCACCATGCTCAGTATATAATCCTCTTTGCGTCGATACAGAGCGTTCCAGACTGTTGCTTTAAACAGACACCAGAAACACTGGCTACGAACTGTGCAGAGACAGCCACAACAGGGGGTGAAACCCGTGTAGGGGCTACACGTAACACGACTTCGGTTCGCTGTCAGGCCACTTGCAGTGCTGCAAGTTTATTAATGCATCATGTCGCTTTCTTATTGGATGATCTTTAGGTTCTGTGTATGTTTTCACACGTTATTAACAGGCAGTTCATATAGTGCATTTTAGCAGAGTACGAAAAACGAATGGGAAGAAAAATAACAAAGGATACGAAGAGTACACTAACAATGGATTTCAGTCGAGGTTCTTAAGCTGTAACAAAAATACGTGAGTCTGCAGAACACCGCGCGACAAAACCAGCGTCCTTTAGTATGCAACAAAAACAAATACAGAAGCATTTAGTTCACCCTATAATACGGATGTCAGCAAAAATTAAACAGAATACGAGCAACGTATTTGCAATGCAATTCAAAGACTGCAATACACACAGAGAGGTCCTCAAGTGGTTTAAATGGCTGTGAGCACTATGGGACTTAACATCTGAGGTGACCAGTCTCCTAAAACTACTTAAACCTAACCAACCTAAGGCCATCACACACATCCATGCCCGAGGCAGGATTCGAACCTGCCACCGTAGCGGTCTCGCGGTAGAGATGTCTTAATCGGGAACATAATTTCAACTCGATTACAGCCAAACGGTAGAAATTGCATTATTGGGTTTTAAAATAAATGCACTTTGGCACCAGACCCACTCATATAAATGAAAAATATTATCATATAGTACTCGCATTTTGCAGAGCAAGAATACAGATTATCACGTCATATTTCCCCGAATTCAAAGTTCACCGCCAGGCCATTTGGAGCGCTAGTGTCGGTCTCTGCGACCGTACCTTAACATAGTCGCTACTCTTGTGATATTTTGGTATTCTGTGTGGCGGATCACCACCCTCCATTCAGTACGATACAGAGTCGTATCAGCGTGGAATGCCTCGCGGCACCCCTGTCTGTCACACGAGCTTAGTTCGTCTCGATGTGCTGCCGCTTGTCCCTGCCTGATGTAGCTTCACTGTCTATTAATTTTCGAAGCCTGAATGAGCAAAAAATTAAGTACTCTAACTAGAAGAGAAACCAGGCATTGAGCAGGTATTTATTTCTTCTAGTCTTCTGTTATTCCATCTCTTCCTCCCGCTTCACTCTGTCCACCTCCTTCCCCCCCCTTTCTCTAGCCATCCTCTCTCTCTCTCTTTATCCACTCTTCTCTCCCGTCCCTCCTTTATCCACGGCCTCCACATCTCCCCTCTCTCTTGCCATCTCGTCCTCTCCCCTCTCTCTGTCCATTTCCTCTCTTCTGCTGTCCATGTCCTCCTCCTCCTCGTCCTCCTCCTCCTCCTCCTCCTCCTCCTCCTCCTCCTCCCCTCGTCTCTCTCCACGCTATCACGCTCACCCCAGCAGGAAGCTGGTGGATTTTAGATCTTCATTCTAGACAGCGACTAATATGTGTGCCAAATATGACTGAAGTCGTTCCAAGGATTAGGATGAGCATTTTACCGCTAGTTTGCTCGTATACGTACACGTCACCTAATTTCAGACAAATTTCGATCATATTTGTATACATATTTCACCTGTATGCCTAACGAATTTTCACCCTGCTGTTGTGTTTTCATATAGCTAAATGTTTATGACGTCGTATATCCTGAAATATGTGTTGTACAAAAAGATAATTTTCCAGGTAGATCCAGCAGTATACGTGGCCACTATCTGCGAAATGCGTTGTGAACACAGTTGGCAGTAAAGAGGTAATAAATTAAAACGTCACACATCATCTGACAGTTTCTCGCGCATCTCACTGTTTATGACGTAATATCTCTTGAACTATTTGTTATAAAATTATATATTTTTGTAGGTACGTTGAGCGGCATATGTGGATGATGTTTGCGACTAGAGTTGGTTTCTAATAAGTGATAAATTAAAACGTCATGTATAATCTGAACGTTTTTCACTCATGGTTCAGGAGACATGTCAAATACTGAGATGAGTTGTAGAATGATATATTGTAGGTACAAATGTAGATACTGTCTGCAAAAAATGTTGCGAATAGAATAAGTAGCAACTAAGTAATAGATTTAAACGTCTTGCATGATATGGTAGTTTTCCACGCAGTCAGTGTTTATGAAGACTTGTCGCCTAAACTACACTCCTGGAAATGAAAAAAAGAACACATTGACACCGGTGTGTCAGACCCACCATACTTGCTCCGGACACTGCGAGAGGGCTGTACAAGCAATGATCACACGCACGGCACAGCGGACACACCAGGAACCGCGGTGTTGGCCGTCGAATGGCGGTAGCTGCGCAGCATTTGTGCACCGCCGCCGTCAGTATCAGCCAGTTTGCCGTGGCATACGGAGCTCCATCGCAGTCTTTAACACTGGTAGCATGCCGCGACAGCGTGGACGTGAACCGTATGTGCAGTTGACGGACTTTGAGCGAGGGCGTATAGTGGGCATGCGGGAGGCCGGGTGGACGTACCGCCGAATTGCTCAACACGTGGGGCGTGAGGTCTCCACAGTACATCGATGTTGTCGCCAGTGGTCGGCGGAAGGTGCACGTGCCCGTCGACCTGGGACCGGACCGCAGCGACGCACGGATGCACGCCAAGACCGTAGGATCCTACGCAGTGCCGTAGGGGACCGCACCGCCACTTCCCAGCAAATTAGGGACACTGTTGCTCCTGGGGTATCGGCGAGAGAGGACCATTCGCAACCGTTTCCATGAAGCTGGGCTACGGTCCCGCACACCGTTAGGCCGTCTTCCGCTCACGCCCCATCATTGTGCAGCCCGCCTCCAGTGGTGTCGCGACAGGCGTGAATGGAGGGACGAATGGAGACGTGTCGTCTTCAGCGATGAGAGTCGCTTCTGCCTTGGTGCCAATGATGGTCGTATGCGTGTTTGGCGCCGTGCAGGTGAGCGCCACAATCAGGACTGCATACGACCGAGGCACACAGGGCCAACACCCGGCATCATGGTGTGGGGAGCGATCTCATACACTGGCCGTACACCCTCTGATCGTCGAGGGGACACTGAATATTGCAAGGTACATCCAAACCGTCATCGAACCCATCATTCTACCATTCCTAGACCGGCGAGGGAACTTGCTGTTCCAACAGGACATTGCACGTCCGCATGTATCCCGTGCCATTCAACGTGCTCTAGAAGGTGTAAGTCAATAAAGTTTCCCCTTCCTGGGACAATGAATTCACGGTGTTTTTATTTCAATTTCCAGGAGTGTATATATCAAGATAGACGACAAACAGTGTCATATAGTGATTAGCCATATCAAGCGAGAACAAATTCCCTCTCGGTCATACCACTACACTTCATAACTGTATCAAGAAGAAGATTCCGTAACCTAAACGGCAGCAGATGTCCAGGGCTGTTAAAATGACAATTTTTGCTGGACCCAGGTTGTATAATCTGAGTTGACAAGTAGCATAAATAATAGTTGAGGGAGACCAAAAGAGTGTTACAATACAGTACAAACATGGACAAAGACAACAGTATGGAGATAGCTACACATTGTATAAAAGTCTCATTCACAGTGATTATTAATTTTATAAAAATCATTCATGCACTGCAGCTTGTTTGATATTTCACTGTACACATATGGACCAAAAATTCACACAATGCAAAGCAATGATCAGTTAATGATTTCAGATTTCTAAAATCAAGGCTATGTTTTTTACTTGTGGTGGTAGGCTGTTTTGTATCTTGGTTAAATGGTGCCATTGTTCATTGTTTGGACATGGAGTTTCCTATCTAATACAAAGTGTGTGGAAATGATGATAATGTAATAATAATCCTTTGAGTTATTTTCTCTTTGTCTTTTTTATGTGTTTTTTCTGTGTTTCTTCGCTCTGTTTGTATTTTGTCTTCATTGCTGTCCCGTGGTTGTAATTGTAAATTGTGTGAAGTAACGAGTTGAAATTACTTATCCTAAATAACTGTTATTTTCTTAGCAACTGGTCATGGACCCAGGTGCCAGGTGTTGCAGTACAACAAATAAAGGTGGAAAAAATTAATCCAGTACCTAATTTAGAGTCATGGCTCAAGAGGAGGAGGAATACAAGGTACTGTTATTTAATGGGAAGAACTTTAGCAACTGAAAATTTAGGACTGAAATACTTCTATGTGAGCTGGAAGTGAGTTTTGTGTGAAAGAGATACATGGACATGGCTGAGACAGCTGTATAGTGTGCGTGGAAGCAAACTCTTCTAGGAGAGCTTGGCAAAACCGATAAGAAGTGTAAGTCTCAAGTAATCCAAAGAATTTCACAAAGTTGCTTGGAGTAGGCCTACACCAAAAATGAGAAATACATTAATTCAAACATTTGAGCTGAAAGGTATGGCTTTTATTAAGAACGACCTTTAAAGATTAATGCAAATGACAATAACTCTTGAAATTAATTTTTTGGAGTTTCGTAAGTTAATGGGTATTTTGAAGGATCGGATGATAATATTGGAGGAACTGATATAGTATGCGGTTTCTTACAAACAATTCCACCAGAATCCGAAGTAGTTGTTACTGCTCTGAATACCTTCTCAAGTGAGGAATTGGAACCGAATTTCTTAAAGGGTAGATTACTAGACAAAGAAGCAAAACTTAATAATTCTAAAGGTAACAACTGGACAGTAAATGAATTGCCATCGTCGACAGGATCTGACAGCAAGGTAAAAGGATGTATTCAGAGACAACCAAGTCTCAAGCTATGTATGATGCAGCCAAAGCTTTGTCTAAAATAAGATTTTAGTTGATATTGTGGATGCTAGGAGTTGTCATTTTTTACTTTGTAATTCACTGTTGCTATATGAGTTCACATATTGTCATTTTGTTATATAGAGATAATGAGTGGAGGTTTGGACACTAGAAAATGGAGTGCCTAGTGGAGAAATCTAAATATTTCTGATGTATTCTTCTATTACAGTTCAATAGGAATGACAGCTACGGAGGCAGTCAGAAACATTCACGCCACATGTGGGAGGGGGATAATTCCATGAGACAGATCATGGCAAGAATGCAGTTTTCTCGTTTTAAGAAGGATCATTTTGACATTAGTGATTCAGTACATTCAGGAAGACAGTCGAAGTTTCATAAAGATTGTTTAAACACATTAACCCACAATAATCAATGTCAGCAAACTCGAGAACTGGCAAATGTTATTAACTGTGATCATTCTACCATCGTGCGACATTTGCATGCAATGGAGAAGGTTGAAAAAAGGTACCACATGCTCTAAGCCGAAAACACATAAATCAGCAGGTGGATGTATGTGCTTTTCTCATTGTTAGTGATCAGTTTGCTTGAAAGCAACGTTGACCATTCCTAACTTGTATCGTTATAGCCTTATAGGTGACAAGAAATGGTGTCTTTATCCTAAGATCATAAGGAAAAGAAAAGAATGGTTGCCCCCAAACAAAGCAGCAACTCCCCATATAAAAGCCTGCATGCATCCATAATATTATGCATCTAGTTGAACAGTGATGGTGTGGTGTAGTACAGATTGCTTCCCCAAGATGTAACCATCACTGATGATATTTATTGTCAGTAACTGAGACATCTTGTGGATGCAATTCGAGGACAACAACCAGGCAGACTGCGAAAAGTGATGCTACTCCACGAAAACGCCCTCACCCATTCTGCTAGACTGACCAAAAACCTTATACTAGAGTTGGGTTGGGAGGTCATTCTGCACTCACCTTATTCAACTGATCTTCCACCCTCAGTTTTTCCTGCTCCCTATCGAACAAACTTCAAGCTAAGCTTTGCCGGATGCAAAAGGTGCTCCTACCATGGCTCGACGAGTTCTTCACCTCAAAACCACTCGAACTCTACAGTCATGGAATCGAAAAGTTATCTCAGCATTGATAGACTGTTGTAAATAGTGAAGGAGAATATATTATGGATGAGTAGGGTGTGTATGTGTATCTGTTGTGTTTATCAAACATACAGAAAAACGGAACAAACTTATGTACCAACCCAATATATGTGTAACAGATGTGGGAAACAATGCCATTATTGGGGAAAAATACAATGTTAGATTGCCACAAATGCATAGAAGTATAGTTCTGCAAATTTAGCTATATCTCTCCAAAAAATAAACAGAAATGAAAATAATTTTTCTTTCTCAGCTGTTACTGGAAGTTTTCCAGGTGGCAGAGTGGATTGGTTTCTGGATTTGAGGGTAACAGGATATTTAGTTAATTAATCTGTTCTTTGATGGATGTGAATGAACTGGTGAATCAAATATGAATAAAGGTTGGAGAAATTTATGTTGAAAGCATAGTTTGTGGACTGGAATTTCAAATGAAAACTAAAAGGTGCTCTTCTAGTGTCAGGTTCACTAAATAATTGATTGTCAGTGCATAAACTATAAATGGCTGGCTGATGCTTGTTTTTAAAAATTCAGCGGGTTCAATTCAAAAGGGTGATAGCTATAGCTGCTGCTCACAGAAATGATTCAATCGTGTATACACACACACTAACAAGGGGAGTGCGAGGGTTGGGAAATGAAGTTAAGAGTGGGATGGCATGTGTTGGCAGCACTACCCCATAGAGTTACAATGCCCCAGCCATACGGCCAGATGGCTAGCCATTCACGAGAAAAACACTCCGAAACCTACAGTCCTACAGTATATAATACCCATGTGTCCGCTCACTGAACTGTATGGCATGGTGGTCGATACAATATTGGTAACAATTCTTGCT
Organism: Schistocerca gregaria; assembly: GCF_023897955.1. NCBI lineage: Eukaryota > Metazoa > Arthropoda > Insecta > Orthoptera > Acrididae > Schistocerca > Schistocerca gregaria. The sequence continues at coordinate 24,148,524 of NW_026061710.1, forward strand.
TCGTATTTCCAAAGTATGTATTTGCTGAAAATCAGGAGATTAAAAAGTGACAACGGTCATGAGTATATTTGCAAATTCAATTACGAAATGGAGTGGCAGAGCGACTAAATCATACTGTCATTGAAAAGGCTCATTGCACAATTCTTGGACGCGAAGTTTGAAAGCCATTTTAGTCAAAAGTTACTGGTAGATACTTTTATCATTAACCATAGTTATACTTCAGTTTTAGATGCACAAATTCTAGAAACGCTATCGGCTGGAAGAAAGCCAAATTTGAACAAATATGAGTTTGGGTGTGTTGCATAGTGGCACATTCCAAGGAAAGTATTGAAAAGGAACTAGCCCATTAAAATGTTTCGTGACTGGAAACTGTCTTATTAGCCACAGAATATGGTGCACCAAGCAACACAAAGTTGTATTTGGGAGAGATGTAATTTTTGAAAAAGATAAGTTTCTATTTGAAGGTGAAACCAGTGATGATTGGATCTTGAAGAAGACCATTCAAGTGAACAACGTAATTCAGAACATTCTTTAGTTTCCTCAAAGTTAGTTCTGTTTTGAAGTCCTTGATTTTGTGCAAGCTGTTGAAGGTAACTCAAGGCCCACAATGTCAGAAGAAGTGGAAGCGAGCAGAAACTTTGTGGAAAAGCAATAGAATAACAAGAAAATTTAGGTTTTTCAAGGATTATGCAGTGTTTCCCATGAATGCAAAAACATTCGTGGGAAAACTTACCTCAGAAGTCTGAAGACATTCAGGTTAGGCATCATAAAGAAGAAGAAGAAGAATGGGAAAAAGCAATAAAGGAATAATTGGGCTCTCAGTCATCTAATGGAACTTTGACTTATGCACCACTTACAGCAAATAAAAGTATAACTGACAGTAAGGGGATGTTCAAAGTAAAAATAGACATGTCTGGAAATATTGAAAGAGATATGACTATACTCCACTTGCTCAATTCACAACACTAAGAATGCTCCTTAGTGTGGTGAAGGAACATAATTCATTTATGGAACAAACAGATGTACAAAATTGATTCCTGCATTGAGACCTGGTGTAAAGATTAAGAAAAGTCTTGTATGCAAACTAAAAAAAAACTTTTGACAGTTTTATGAAGGAAATGACAGCTATGACCAGACGAACTGCATCACTTAACTATTTTAGTAGACAGCAAAGTAAACCAACAGAATTAGAGTAGAAATTTTTGAAATGAATTCTTTGATATATTAAAGGGAGACTTGATGTTGGTCTGTGTTACAAAAAAGGAAATTTTAAATGCTATTACTGCTATGATGATTCTGACTGTGTTATGTTGTAGATCTTCTGTCTTCTTCACTTTCTTATAGTTTTTTGTTTGAAAAACTGTTTCTTGTGACAAGGAGACAGATGAGTTTCACTAGGAAATAGAAGCAGAATATCCAGCTTCGGCGACAGCTATGACAGACACCCCATGGCTTAAGCATCTTCTTGAAGAATCTGTCAATTACGGAAATGGGAACATAGATGACTGAAGCATGTGGATGTGAAATCCGTTCTACACAAGAGCTGTACAACAAAGGCCATCTGAATGTTCAATACATTAGCTCCGAGGAACAAATGGCCCATATTTTACCAAAAGTAGCTAAGAGTGCACGTTTCAATAGACTGTGTCAAAAGCTGGGGATAGTGAATTTTATGGGCAATTTAGGAAATTATTAAATTGATTGGGGGGGGGGGGGGTGTTGAAGTAATGACAATTTGATAATTATACTTTTCTAACTTCCAGAATTCTGGAAGGCATTGTAATGCCTAAAGAATTTCGGAGTAAATTCTAGAGACCCTCGTATTTCCACCGTCTTGAACACGTTTTATTTTAGAGATGAGTAGAACTGTGTCTACTGCACCACAGTTATGTGTGTGCAGGACGGACGTGTATGGGACGGATGATCGGCGTGGGCAGGTAGTCACCTGGAGTTACACGTCCAGCTCAAGGAATAAACGCGCCGCACTCCGTGCGACGTGAAACATTACTGTGTGAACATTTGAATGTTGTTGAAAGAAGAGAAGGGACAATTACGAATGTAAGAGAAAGAATCAATAATTAAGGTCCAGACAGTTGTCTTGTTAAACTTTGTGAGATTTGTAGACTGTATTTATGGAAAAATGAATGTGATAGTTTTCATACAGCTAAAACATTTGTTGTAAGCTTGGAACCCTCCGGTCTGTCAGAACCTGTTGTGTGTCATGAAAATACAGTGAGATTGAGTTTTAAAATAACTCCGTACACTCAAGAATATTTTAAAGTATAAAAAATTTCCTCCATGTAGCATCCTATATTCAGAGAAGAAGTCGTGCAGGACATCACAGGTGGCTATCCTGAAAAGATGATCAGCGAAGCAACTCCAAGTAAGTTTGATAGCCAAGAGGGAGTGTGAGTCTTGCACACCAGTACCACACTGACACCCTTAATCACTGGAAACCACCAGAGCATGTCAGAAAAAACAGTATGGTTTACCAAATTATGCAATAAATTGCAGAGAACTGTCAAAGTAGAAATATTAATTTGTTTTACTTCATTACTATGCACCAATTAATGCAAAGTAATGTCGGAGGCAGCCACTTCCAGGTACATTGGAAATGTGAGATGGTCTATGGACAGCTGATTCTAAGTGAGAAATGACAACCATGGCAGACAAAGCCCTGAATTCAAATTTGTGTCCTAAGCTAACCACAACCCCATGATGTGAAATGCATCAGAGAGAATAGCAATCAACAATCTGTGCAGATTTAAAAATCGCACTTGCTTTGTTTATGGTGGTTAAAGCTAACCTCTATGAAGCAACTCGAGACGGACACACACACACACATTAACAATTATTTCCACATTATAGGTGACACAGGCAGATTCCAGGAGAAAAAAGAATGACAGAAAGAAAAATAGGGTAAATAAAACAAACAATAATATCAAAAATTACATGTAAACGAATTAATTGAATAAAAATAATAATCACATTCTTTTGATCGGATTTGTAAATTGAAAAAAAGTTTCATTTGTCGTTTTTTGATCCAACAACCTTCTACGTCATGTTTATATGATAACCATTGCGCTAGGCCCCAACGCAGGTACGTAGCTGGTGCATTAGTTTGTATACTTTTTCTATAGGTTTAATAAACATAACAGAGACTTCAGCGTACAATAATATATCATCCTTCAGTGCTTACAATGGACAGCAAACATTGGGGAAATTTTCGATTCTGCGAAATAGAAATGGCATGGTTTTCTGGTGAAGAATTCATTGAGTCATGTTCAGAACACTTTTTTAATCCGAAAGGGAAGTTCCATGAAGGTTATTTGATAGAGAGTGGAAAAGGCTCAAATCTGAGTCACAAGATCAGGTGAATAAGTTGGGTGTGACATGACTTCCCAACCCAACTTTTGCTAGACTGACAAAAAAATACTGTACGGAATGCAGGCAGGCTCTTTCATGGATCAGTATTGCTTCACGTGGACTTCCTGGTTGCTGTTCTTAGACTGTATATGCAAGACATCTTTCCTGTTGACAGAAAATGTCAGCAACGATGGTTACATCTTGCGGAAGCAATTCATAATATACCCCACCATCGTCGTCCCACTAGATGCATAACATTATCTTTTGTGAAAGCGTGCTGATTTTTGTATGGGATGTTGCTCCTTTGTTTGGCCTCAACCAATCCTTTCTTTTCCTTATGTTAGAATACAGACACAATTTTTCATCACCAGGATAGTGCTGCACTAGTGTCAGTCTAGTCAAGGGAAAGGGAAATTTTTTCGAAATTCAATGAAGGCGCTGTTGGGGGATGAAATCTGGGGCTGCTGGCAGAGTCCCGTAATGCACGACAGCCAGCAGGCCAGGCAAGGTAAACATGGCATCTGCCGGCGCAGAGCTGCGACAGCGGTATTGCATGCATGATTTGTTTTGAGTGGAGCAACAACAAGGTAGGAAACTGCAGTGTTGCTCTTAGTTAGTGGATGTATGAGGTGGGGCACTAGGCCAGAGCCAGGAGTGGATATTTGTAAATGGCTGACCTGTAGGAATTTATCCCTACAATTGTTCCTGTCTCTCTCTGACACTATGTCAGAAGCAAGGGAGAAACCAATATAAATAGATGGGCAAGTTTAGCTTGACAGGGTCTGCCAGGTCAGTGGAGCGTCGGGACAGACCTGTGCTGCTCTATGCTTATAGTGGCCAGTCTGGCAGCAATATTATAAGCATTCTGTATAAATTTGTACTTTGTTTCTATGTTGTTGCTCGGGCTATATTCTGCATAGGGGGACACAACGCCAGGGGAGGGTGGAATGGCATCCTTCCACTTGGAGATAGCACGGTCTGCCTGAAAAACGGCAGTGAGAGAAGTCTGCAGCAGGTCCAGGAGGGACTCAGTTCCACTCTAGTGTAGTGGCCAAGTTTGCTTCCCACCTGGCATACTGGGACTGGGCGAGGCGTACCCTGAGGGTAGCAGAGCAGCGCTACGACAGCGCCAGAGATGGCAGTGGGTGTTGCCATCCGGCAAGCACCATTAGCGGAAAATTTCAGCACAGAATCCAGGTGCGCGTGGGTTTGAGTCAGGTCACGTGTTGGGAGCAGCGGTGGCCTGAGGGCTACGGGTGACCAGTACATCCACCTTCATCCCTTGGTCAGACAGAGCAGGCCTAATGGGGCGGAGAAAGTCGCAAGGCGCTACGCATCGCTGGGTGGTGACCGGGAGAGCGGCGGCCAAGTTCCGTTGGCAGGCAGCCTTGATAACAACAGCAGCGGCATCGGCATACCAGGAGTCTGCTGACCCGGCTGGACTTGCAGGACATCGGGCGGGCAGCAAGCTGACACTACGCTTCACCATCAAATACTGTAAATTAGCTGAATAAAGCAATGTTACTGAATACCACTGTATCACTCTGCACTGCCTCTCAAAATTCTTGAACTTGCTCGCTCTCCTGACGAAATATGGTGTGGTGGGTCCCAGCTTCAGGTCTGCCATGTGGAGTCCCGGGTTTGACCCCTAACCCCACAACAATTGTAATGTTCAGTATTTCATGAGCCACTTGATGATGAGCAAATAGAGATAGATATGACCACCAACTGATTTTCGCTGTTTTCACTTCGGACATGCGGTACTCATACACCTCATTTTGTAACCTTTCTGTTGCATGCAAAATTTGCACAGTGGTGGAATGATCATGATCATCAATGACCCAGATCTTGAATACACTGGCATGTATCACTGTGGATTAATCTTTCCATGATCTTCAGAAAGGCCTTCGCATTTTTATGAACTTAGTGGGTCACTAATGTGAAAGTGGTCCTCCTTTAAACGAGAAAACCATATTCTTGCTGTGCTCTGATGAATAGCATTATCCCCACATATGGTGCAGATGTTTCTGGCTGCCTTCACTGCTGTCACCCCTCTACTGAACTCAAGAAGAAAATGTTCAGATTATTCCATTTGGCACTCCACTTTCTAGTGTCCACAGCTCCACTCACTATCTCCAAATGTCAAAATGTAAACTGAGATAGCAACAATGAACTACAAATTAAAATGGCAATTGATAAAGAAACCCGTAGCAACATGCAAAACGAAAATGCTAGTAACTTGTGTGTGAACCTTATATGTGTCAAAGTGTATGAAAAAGCTGATAGTTATACGTATGTTACATAATTGGGCATAAAGTGTTTGACACAAAATAAATAAAGGTTTTGAGTTTGATAATTTAATGTTTTTTTCAACTGGGATTAACAAAAAGATAGATGTGTTCTCAGTGGAAAGTGAAAAGCTGCTGTATCACATATATACCTAGTATATGACAAAGTAGTTGAGAGGAAAAGTAACAAATTAAAGGAAACTTCTGTATTCTCAGTACTACTTCATGATTTCAAAATGAGTGGTACACAACTCTACTGATAAGAACAAACTGGATAACAACATTTCCATGTGTAACAGCAAATGAGGTCTTAATGAACAGTCTGTAGTTAATCTTAAGTTTGTATCAGAGAAAGCACGTTATTAAATGTTAATATAACATAGAGGGAAGGTATGACTCAGTGAAAGGCACAGTAAGATTGACAGAATGGAAAGTAGTAGGAAACCCATGTATCAAGTAAAACTTAAATATGCTATGTAGACACTTTTGACACAGAAAGAGATATAGTTTCAGTTTTTAAGTTCAGTGAACCCCATTTTATGTATGGAAGTGAGGGGGACATAGACGGACCCATAGGAGGGATGGTGTTACCTGGGGTCAGGCGGATACATAGAGGAAATTACCTAAACTATTTTTCAATGGAGGTATAAAAGAAGGGACAATATCATCTCAAAAATAATATATGTACACAGTGTCTGTCCAAAAATTGAGTTGTAAATGTTGGTGCTACAAATATTTTAAGCTGCAATGTGATGTTGTGTCACAATAATGACATAGTCTCCAAAATAGTCAAAAGTAAAGAGACTTAGCTGGAAAATGACAAGTCAACCTGTACAGAGACACCATTTAATATTTGTCACAAATCAGATTTGAAGTAACGTAGTGCAGTACAGAACCCAGCATCAGCATGTGACTCCCTATGGTAAAGAACAGTTAAACTATTTCCACCAAAACATGGTTATAAACTATGTCCTTACGAATTAATTACATACTATTACCCTTAACTGGAAATGTTATAAGTGTGATCAATCTTAACAAGAACTTGAAATGCATTTATTATCTCTCACGCCGAGGAACGACATTCATAATTGTTAAAAACATATTTTAAGTAATCAGTAAGTGTGGGCCAACCAACCGTGTGTGCCCTTTGTCGTGTATGTATAGATTTGTGAAGAGTGGAGTTAACTCATTAAGATCAGCAAGGCACAGCAGTGCTTGTGCTTCCACCCTGCTGTGGAGGTCCACCTGTGGGTTGAAGTCATGGCTTGGCAGTGTCTTTGAACTCGTGGAGGAAATGGACACTGGTGACAATGATCCAGAAACTTTTCTGTCACAGCAAGATTGAATGACAGCTCCTGTTATGAGCCTGGCCACACCTACATACATATTCCACCAGCAGCTGTAGTGTGCGTGTACCCTGTACCACTACTAGTCATTCCCTTTCCTCTTCCACTCGCATAAAGAGTGAGGGAGAAATGAATATCTATATGCGTCTGTGTAAGCCCCAGTATCTTATAGCTTATCTTTATAATTCATATGCAAAATGTATACTGCTGGCAGTAGAATTATTCTGCAATCGGCTTTAGATGCCAGTTCTCTAAATTTCTCTATACAGTGTTCCTCAAAAAGAATATTGCTTTCTCTCCAGGGATTCCCATACGAGTTCCCAAAGCATCTATGTACAACTTACATGTCATTTGAAAATACCGTTAACACATCCTTCTCTCTCTCTCTCTCTCTCTCTCTCAGCATCATCTGCAAACAACCGCAGATTATTCCCCACCCTGCCTGCCAAATCATTATGTTTACAGAAAACACTTCCCTAGGGGCATTCCTGACAATACCATTGTTTCCGTTGAACACTCGTCTCATTAGAGGAGTTTGTTAAGAGTGGTTAAATTACTTTACTGTGAGTCTGAGTAGATATGTGCTTTCTTACGGTCCTCAATCATCTGCAAACAGAAATAAAATTACATGGCCAGAAGTATTGGAACTGCACAGCAGGTCCACTGCATCAAGAAAGTACAAAGTGCAGCAGCAAATTTAAAGATCTATTCACAGCAAATGAGAGAGAAGAGTGTTACTATGGAACGGTGGGTTTCCTACGGATTTCCATGAATACTACTACAGGTTGTTGAATGGAGATGAGGATCATGTGCTGCCTATACCAGACATAACTACAGAGAGATGACAAACCAAAGATTCTGTGTGAGAGCTCCCACAGTTGTTTCTATAGGTATTTTGAAGCAATAAATTGCAACGGGCACCAGTATATTTGATTTACCTGTTGCACCAATCTGAAAAATCCAATAAATATTTCTCACTGTGGAACAATGAATGGTAAATGGTTATCAATCTCATACCCTAATATTTGTGTTTTGGAACAGATGAGACAGTATGCCATGCACTTGTGACCACCCACTTTCTGGGAGAGCACTGTGAAAGCATCAATATAAATGGGAGGTTAAACCCTAGTATACCTTTCTGTTTACATCATTAGGCCTTCACAGTTATCCTGTCGATGCCATGGAATAAACTGCAAGTTCCTCTTTTTCAGTTTGCAA